>NC_072731.1:266821152-266980527 GCF_026930045.1 Uloborus diversus
AAAAGGTCAAAGTGAGGCAGTGACAGTCCCCTGGTCATAGCGAAATGTCTTCTATCGTCATGGGATTTGACGAAGTCTTAAACTGAGGCAGTGACATTTCATCTCTGACAACCTGACGAAACCGGGACCGATACTTTTGTCTGCCGCTGAGATACTTAGG
Source organism: Uloborus diversus (assembly GCF_026930045.1). NCBI lineage: Eukaryota > Metazoa > Arthropoda > Arachnida > Araneae > Uloboridae > Uloborus > Uloborus diversus. Next base: position 266,821,313 of record NC_072731.1, read on the forward strand.
GCAACAGGAGCACAGGAGTTTCGTAAAAGCTCGTCTGAAATCTCTGCTCCAGCAGGCGTAAATCACCGGATTCATTCCCGAGTTCGTCCACCCCAGCCAAGTGACTATCGAATACACGAGCTTGGAATTCATCACACAATCGTCACCGCATATCCCCATCAGCACATTCGTGACGAAGAACGGAAGCCAGCACAAGATGAACACTCCCATGACGATGCCGAGAGTCTTTGCGGCTTTCCTCTCTTTGGCAAGCTTGCTGATTTTCCTGCTCAAGGAAAAACTCTTCATGTTCCTGGAGGGAACTTTCAGCGACTGTCCTTCGTGGTAATCACCGAGCTGGTTACCATTAGGCTCGTATTTCGGAGAAAACATTCCTCCTCGGTGTATCCTGAGTGTCAGAGAAGCACACTGCTCCCCATTGTACGCGGTGCACCTGTTTCGTGCCGAGCTTGAGGCTTCTCTTCTGTTCCATGGCAGCTCTGTATATTCGATAGTAGGTGAACAGCATCACTGTCAGTGGAACGTAGAAGGACACAGCAGATGAGAACACCAGATAACCGACATCTTCTGTAAATAAGCACTGGTAATCAGGTGGTGGGTCCACAGTAACAGCCCTCCACCAAGCGATGGCGGGAAAGGAGATAAGAGCAGAACAGATCCACACTGCCGCAATGAGAATCCCAGCGCGATTGGGCGACATCTTGCGCGGGTATGACATGGAGTCTGTTATTGCCCAGTATCTGTCTAGAGATATGACACATAGATTGAGGATGGATGCCGTGCTCGCAAGAACGTCCACAGATCGCCACACGTCGCACCAGTCTTGACCAAACGGCCAGTACCCGTCGCACACTTCCAGCACGACGCAAAATGGCATCACTATCGCACCTACGATGCAGTCGGCGGTCGCCAATGACGCGATGAAGTAATTCGTCACAGTGTGGAGGTAGGGTTCCTTCGCCACCGCCACCATCACGAGGATGTTGCCAAATATCGTCGCCAAGCAGAAAAAGGCTAGGATGGTCGCCAGAACGTTGTTGTTGACCGTCGGATCGAATCCGCGGGAAGCATTGAGCACACGGTCAGGTACCAACGACGAATTGAAAATTTTCAATCCGAGTTCGTCGCTGTTCGGAGTTCTGTTGGATATAACGGTGTTGAGGATATCCACAATGTTCGTAACAGTCGCTATTAGACTGTCTTCTGAAGAACTGAGGACTTCGATTTCGCTTAAATCGTAATCTATGAAATTGGTCGTGTTGCTATTGGTAGCCAGAAAGCTACCAGCTGCGAATGGGTCCAATGTTTTATTGAAATACATGCTCAACGAGTATTTTCCTCCATTATTGTTTCACCAAAAGTCAAAATGTGGCTGCATGAAACTGTAGGCAGTCATTGTTGATCTTGCTTCATTATTGTTGTGCCTACATGAAACTCTAGGCAGTCACTGTTGATCTTGCTTAATTATTGTTGTGGCTACATGAAACTCTAGGCAGTCATTGTTGATCTTGCTTAATTATTGTTGTGGCTACATGAAACTCTAGGCAGTCATTGTTGATCTTGCTTCATTACTGTTATAGTGTGTTCTAGAGTCATAAAGTGGTTATAATAAACCCTAAGATGTCAAGTGGACAGTTTCTTTTGGCAAATAATTGTTATTCTGAATTGTTTTGTAATTAGCTCACCATTTTAAGAACGAACTCTTACGTTTCGTACTTCATAATGCATCTCATTTCGGCATATAACTGTTCTTTTGAAATTTTTTAGTTAGCTCACCATTTATAACTGCGAATTCTTACGATCAGTGTTACCTAATTCATCTTGCCTCTTGTCTTGCTATACATCAAAGTGATCTCATTTCCACAGTGGTGTCCTCTGCGTGCACAAACAAAATTCCCTTTTGCGATAAAAATTCGTTAATGTAATATTGTGGGAGTGTCTTGATGTCCCATGTGTCAGTATAGGTTCAAAATTGGACAAGATTTGCAAAGCTCTCCACAAAATTGATGCACTCGGTTTCGAAATACATAATTTCAAATTACTAAGGTGAGTTTCAGGTAACATTCTGTGTGAAGCTCTTTCATGAAACACTCTTGTAAATCTGTAATAAAAAAAACAAAGGTGTTAGTTATGAATTTGTCAACAATTTTGAGTTCTAAACTTTGTGATAGAGTGCATTGAACAGAATTTCTTTTGAAGAATTCGTTATACATATAGCTTATTTCTCTTTTTCTAGTAAAATTATAGAACTCGTAAACGAACTAGTAACGTAAACGTATATAACTAGTAACGTAACCGTAAACGTAGAGAACCGTAAACGTATAGAACTAACGTAACCGTACGTAACCTTAAACGTATAGAACTAGTAAAAGAAAGAACGTAAGAATAGAAAACGTAAACGTATAGAACTAGTAACGTAACCGTAAACGTATAGAACTAACGTAACCGAACGTAACCGTAAACGTATAGAACTAACGTAACCGAACGTAACCGTAAACGTATAGAACTAGTAAAATTATAGAACTCTTAGAGATCTAACTCTACATGTATTTATATATATACTAGAATAATTCTTTTCCACTCGAACTTCTTCCCCTGTCACTTTCGACCAGTCACGTGAGTAATCGCAACCCATTAACCAATCCGATACCGAATTCTTCACGTGACTGAGGAGCAAACAGTAGAGTTATCTGAAAATCGGGTTGATTTCCCACGGAATTTTCCTGAGAAATGTTGGATTTGTTTAGTTGTGCAGTCAGCAAAAGGACAACACGTATACATGACCCGATTAAGATATCAGGGGGCCCTTGGCCATATGCTTTTTTGGAGCCCCTCTGAAGTCAATACTTACAGTTTTAGCCATTGGCGAAAACAGTTTTAGCTATTGGTTTAAAAAAAAGTAGCAATTTGGGGTCCCCTAAAAAGTGGGGGCCTAGGCCATGGCCCAGTTGGCCTATTCAGTAATCAGGCTCTGCACGTATAAAATAAACCAATAAGCATTTTTAAATTTTTACACGGGTCTATAGAAGGGAAATACGCTGGGGAAAATGGAAACATGATTTAATTCACCAACAAACTGTCAATAAGTGAAATATTTCACACCCGGTCACTCTCAGAGATTGTAGTCATTGGCAAAATACAAAAAATGGTTTGCCTTACAATGGGGGTGGTTTAATTCAACCAAACGTACTACTTTTAGTCATTGAAATGGATAAAATGAGCAAAAAAAAAAAAAAAAAACCATAGACCCAGAAAATGCTTTCACTTTCCCAACAGTTTTTTTAAAATTAATGTTTTAAAATGTCCGATTTTTCAAACAAGTCGTGGTTTTCATGACGTCACAAATGATGCAATTTGCCGCATCTTTCTACTACGTTTCCACGCTATGATAATCAAGCAGCGAATTAAAATTGCGCTCTACGCTTGCTATAAACCCTATCGTTGCCAATACATGTGAGTAATCATGTGAATTAAATATTTTGTACTGCGAATGGCGACACTGAATGGCATTTCGTCATTTGTGATGTCATCGGCAGAAGCGTAAACCATGAAAGCGAACCGATTAAAGTTATTTTTTAAAAGTATTAAACTTAGTCAAATTATTCAAAAAATGGTCAGATCCTATGTTTTTAAGCAAGCTCTTTCAGAAAAAAAAATACTTTTAAAAATTTGGAAATTTTAAAAGTGTTTTTCAAATTTCCGAACCCCGGGAAACGACCCGGGGGCTGTCCCAGGGAAACGACTCTATTCATCCAAAAGAAGGAGAAGGGTCTGAAGGTGAAAAACTGAATTTCTGTTTCCATTTACCCCCAACTCACCCTCTGCTGTTAGTATACGAATATGAAGAGAATTCATAAACATTGAAAAAAGATAAAGGGGAAGAAAACAGGTTGTTTTGTCGAAGAGTCACAAGGAATAATCTGTGAAGATTTGTAGTAAAAGTAGAGCATTGATAAACTAAAGAATTTTGGAGCAGTATATTAAGCAAGGGCGCCCATATGAGGGGGAGGCAAGTAAAAGCTCAAGCCCCCCCCCCCTTTGAAATTAGAACTTCCTTGCTTTTAGTACTTTTTTTTTTTTTTTTGCAAAAATGTAAAAACATTTCATCTCCAGCAATTAATGAAAGACTTATTAAAAATGTGAAATTTTAATTGCTCTAATCTGTACTGAAATCGGTTTCTATGGGAAAAATATCCTGCAAAACCACGGGGAAAATATCTGAGCCTCGCACCTTAAATTTTTGCATATGGGCGCCCTTGGTATTAAGAAACATTTTGTCTCTAATAATAAGAAAATATCCAGCTCTTTCATTGAACGACTAAACCTTTTCATTTCCGCTTGCGCCATTTTGGAAAGCCTTAACATATATTTTGATTATTTTTCGAAAATTAGAAACTTAAACTGAGTTACTTTTTATTTGCAAAAAGGAGAATATTTTGGATTAAACTATAAGATTAAACATTATATCACGACTTCCATAAAAGTCACATCCAAGTTGGAAGCGATAAAGAAAATGGCTCCGATATGGGAAAACATTGCTCGTAATTGGTTTTCTTTTCAATGAAGAACCCCATTTCATTCCGAACCTTCGAACAGTTACAGTTACAGTATATGATGATGAGGAAACTACGGACATATTAAGCTAAGTAGTGCAAAGGTGTACTGGAGCTTGGCTATTGTTTACTTTCTATCTTGGCGAAAAGAGAGAGAGAAGATCGTACACGTCGCCAACATGTTTGATGCCATTTTACATTTTAATAGAACGTTTAATGTTTTGAATAGCAAGATATATTTATTCAGAGGGTTATTTTACATTTTAATGAGGTTTCATTTAGTTAACAGATCATTTTATATTCAAATAGGACTTTTAATGATTTTCAATGGCCTGTTTAAAATTGTTGGCGCATTGTTTTATACTCTATGTATTCTTATCAACTTTATTTATTTGTTTAGCGAAATTTTTAAAAATTTGCTGCATCTTTCAATGTTGTTCAATTTATTTGGCGGATTATTTACACTTTAATGGAACTTTCATTCTTCTTCAATGGTGTATGTTGTTTAAAAGCCTGATAAAAGGTAAAATATTGTGTGACATCGTCAAATAATTTGTTTTCATGTAACTTTAAACCAAACATGACGCAAATATAAGTGTTACCATGCAGATGTGGAATGTCGCCAAGCTATGAAATTGTTAGCTTCTAATTTTAATGTGTCCGAACTTTCGGCAAGTGTATCTCACTATCTGCTTGTCATTTTGTATAAAACCTGGGGATATTTCGATAATTGGGAATCTGGCGATCTTTCTTCATTGGCATCAATTTTTGGCTCCAACGCCTGCACGAGAAGTATTTTTCTTTGCAAATCTAAACAAAGAAATCGGAAACATCTATCTACATAGTGTTACTATAAATCAGCAGGGTTACCAAAATAAAATTATTTACGTCAAAAACGAAACGACCGCGCCAGATTCCCAATTATCGAAATATCCCCTAAAACCTTTATGTAACATGGTCAGAAAGGGAAGTTTATGACTGGTGAAGCCACAGAGGCAATATTTTTCCTATGTCTACTATGCATAACAAATACTGCAATACTAACACAAGTTTTGTATTCCATTGGAGTTTTATATTTTTATTCGTTTAATTTTTAGCAATTGAGCTAAGTTTGGCATTTCTTCGATTCATTTTCATTAAAAATTCTTCTTTTTTTTAAAGCATTACTAACAAGTTTTGTTTTTTTTTCCGATTACCTAGCAGTTAACTAACTACGGGCTTGGCAAAACACAGACGAGACATCAATAAGTTAACATCCTAGTTGGTAACACATTTCTGATGCCAAATTGTCAGTTGTCACTAAATTAACTGTCAACATTTTTTCAGTATTGGCTATGTATAACAAGCGTTATGTAACAAATATACTAAACAAACAACACTGTATGTAACTAAGGTGCAATGTGTGAAAAAACCATAAAAGAAACGTAATGAGCATTACATTAAGCATTCTATATATAGCAAATACACTGAATATTGCAAATAATACTACGTACAGGGTATAATTAAAAAGTTTCAAGACTGATCTAAGAGCTAGAAATTTACTGGACATTTAAGTACAGCGGACTAAAATTCTTCAAAATATGGTCCTTCAGCATCACTACAGGGCTGCCAGCGCGTCTTCCATTGTTCGGAGCCCTTCTGGAAGTCCTCAGGCGACGTGGTGTCAAGGACTCTCGCCAAAGCCTGCTAGATGGCGTCGAATCGTATCCCTTTTAGGCTTGTTTTGATTTGGGCGAAGAGGAAAAAGTCACTTGGAGCCAAGTCGGGGCTGTAGGGTGCCTGCAGCAGTGTTGTGACGTTGAACTTGACCAAAACTCATTCGGTGACGCACAAAGTGTGAGCAGGCACGTTGTCGTGGTGAAGAATCCAATCGCCCTTGAACACCGTCCAGACTCGATCCCTCAAGCGGCGGAGCCCTCCAGCGTAAAAGTCGCCTGTGATACTCTGTCTACGAAGACACTTTTCGACCGAGGTCAATGACACGCATTAGGGCAGGAAGCGATGCGCACTCTCCAGTGTTCCGACGCCAACTGCCGCAGCTTCCGTTCGTTCACTGACACCCCCACTACTTCCCCAGCCCGTTCGTGCTGCGCCCTCCTCTTCTCGAAAAAAAACCAGTCTTAGAACTTCTGAATTATACCTTGTGTAATCAACTATTCATAACATATATATACAGGGTGATTATAATTAAAGTTCCACTTTGAAAATGCTGTAAAAATAAAACCACTGGTCAGAATGACGTCAAACTTCAACGGAATATTATCGAAGAAGGGGGAAACTTGACGGCAGAAGAAAATAAATAGTTAAAATTTTTAGCAACAGATGGCGCTGTGAGCATCATAATTTAATAGAGGTCGACTACAAATGAGAAATAAATCATAAAATATTACTTAAGGTGTAAACTATACGTTAAAACACCGTACTACTTAGCGTACACGAGGATAATTGTTAGTTAAGTAAACCCATCCAACACAGCAAGGTCATATCACATCGGATGGGAAAAATCTTTTTAATTGTCCTGAGGGCGAAAACCGCATAAAAAGCAACAGTAAAAATAAAATCGGTCTTTAATTTTCGTGAGACTGGCGCAAAAGATGTTCAGTATGATGTAACCCGTTTTCCGTAACAAGTTGAACTTGAGAAACAACATGTTCTACGAATGATTGAAGTGTTTCCGGATCACGTTTAGAATGTGTTGCTCAGCAAAGTTTGCAATCGGAGCACTGAACACAACAGCTTTCAGATATCCTCATATCCAGAGGTCACACGGGTTACGATCAGGTGATCGGGACGGCCAGATCTTTCATTGAGACAGTCATAGTGAACTTCTCAGATGCGAAATGAGGAAAAATAAAACGTGTATTTGGCGTTTCTTATAACACCTTCAATGAGTCGTGCGCATGACAAGTGTTTCGATTTACATATTCTGACACTTACAGCGCCATCTATTGCTAAAAATTCCAGTGATTTATTTTTCTTCTTCCATACGTTTTCCCCCTTCTTCGATAATATTCCGTTGAAGTTTGAGGTCATTTTGACCAGTGGTTTTCTTTTTACAGCGTTTTGAAAGTGGAACTTTAATTATAATCACCCTGTATATACACAACAGCCGTTTCTATAGATAATAATTTACAATAGTCTGTTACAAAAAACTGTTATCTACATTATCGTACTATACTGTATTGTATAATAAAATATACTTCGATACCATAGATAATGTACTACAATAACAATACTAATAGCTAACGGGCTCATTTAAATAACTCATTAGCACTTACATTTAAAAACAAAGAAAGTCCTCATATGTGAACAGAGTTTTTTTTCTTTTTAAGTCTTTCTTCTTACGTGAATGAAAGGCTTGAAAGACTGTTCTCTGAAAAGGTGTTTTTCTTCTTGGAAAACAAAGGCAGAAAAAAAAAATCCAATAGCAGTTCGACCGGGTTACTGCAGTTCTTAAAGTTTCAGAGTCTGCAGCAAACCAATCAAAGGCGACCTGAAACAAAACGAAAAATTAGGTAAAACCTTCTTCTACTTCCTTTGGGAGCAAGTAAAAGGTGATTAGACTTTGAAATACATAAAAAAGGAAAAAGACTCCGAGAACAATTTCGATTAAGAATTAATGGCTTTTATAGTTCGAGGATTACAAACTCTTCAAACTTTCAGAGTGTGTAGGAGAATTCTTAATGGCCAGGTTTCCAAAAGTGACATTTATTTCGTTACAAACTTTTCTTCAAACAAATGACGGTTTTTGTTGAAAGGGATGGTGAGGGGGGGGGGGGAGGAATTCTCATATTGTTTTACATTTTTACTTCGTTTTGTTCAGTGTAGCTGCTCTTGTTTTCTTTTTCTTTCCGGTACTCAGCAGCCAGATTCATTCTCATCCTTTTTTTTTACTTCCTTGTAAAGGAAGTATTGTATTCACGAAACATTTTGTTCTGTAATCCCGGACTATCTTTTCATTTTACTTTCCTTATTTAAAGTTAATTGTCTGGCCGATTATTTTATTTTTATTACTAGTTGTACCCGACGCGCGTTGCTACGCCAACAAAAAAATACATCATTATACTGATTTTCATGACAATCGGTTGAACGGGGCAGAAGTTGCTACTCTGCAGTGCCACCTGGTGGCGAGTGGCTTCAATGAGCATATTATGCACCTTCTCCGTGGAAAAATTCATATATATAGCAATTTTCATAATAATCGGTCCAGGTATCCAGTGAAGCCGTGACTCTACTGAAATTTTGTACTCACGCAGTTTGCAAGATCAATCAATCGCTAAAAATATCAAATAGAAAAATTTTTAAATCCCCCCGTTGCATGAAAAGCCATAAAACAATAAAGAAAGAATTTATTTGTTCAAACTCAAGAAAAATGGCAACAGCTAACTTCTTATCAATGAGATCTTTCACAGGGCCGTGGTAGCCTGATCGGTAGGGCATTGGACTCGGGGCCGGAGGGGCTCGGGTTCGATCCCCGCTGGTCGAAGACCCACCGTCGTCATTAAAGGGGACTGGGCGACGTTAAATATGCTCGTGGTCTCAATGTCCTCCAAGTGAAACGATACCTCTGGGGGTGCTAGTACCAGGTAGCTATTAGCTCTTGGACTAGTTCTAAATTCTCATTAACTGTTCGATCCGGTGATGGTGCTGCCATCTATCGGTATATAAAATAATGGAGGCAAGGCACTAGTATGCAGACCTCGACATAAATACAGTTGTAGTCAGTTGTGACTCTTGAATAGAAATAGAAATAGAGATCTTTCACGCGAATTAATTTCTGCAGCCGATAATTTTATTCGTGTTCATCCAATGGATTGTGACTTAAATTGGAATAAAAAAGGAACTATCGATCGGATTTTTTTCGAACTGGTCTATAAACATTCCCAGTACCAAAAATACAAATGGTGAAAGTTTCAGCCAAATCTGCCGGGTACTTTTTGAGTTCATAGATGACATACAGACAAACATTCATTTTTATATATAAAGATTTTATGCTTATTTAAACAAGTAAGTTATAAGTAAACAAGTAAGTAATAAGATAAGCTTTTGTTGAATGTCTTTACATCCATAAGCCCTTTACTTTTTGCATTGAAAAAGGCGTTCCCTGTAACGCCGAAACACGTGTCTGCTGTAATTGGCAAATTTGTGCTTTTTTTTAACGTTGTTTTTCTTACTTTAAGTAAGTTGTACTCGCTTAGTTATAGGATATCCTCTCCCTGCTGATTATACTTGCGATTTAAACATTTTTTTAAAAACTTTTTCATTCATGTTGTTACAAAATAGTTTGCCATTTTTTTATTATTTTGCAAAATTATTATATTTTGGTTTAGTTGCAATAGAAAAAGAGATTCTTCACTCGTTTTACGCGTCAAAGAATTCATTAATTCGGTGTAAATGTCATAAATTGGTGACCACATCGCGAAGTATCACCAATCTTTCTTTCATCAAATTTTCTATGCAAACTTTTTGAATCCTCTGTCAGTTTGGCGATATTCGCAAAATGCCGCTATAAACAATGCCAAACTTCGTTGATGTTTGCTAAATCGATCACTGTAGAACAGTTTTTTTCTGCGTTCGTTTGCAACAAGCTAGGAAAATAAGATATTCAAAATGTCTTTCTGCTCACTCTAAGGTGCTAGTTTTCAACCAGTTTTACGTACAAGCATCCCTTGTGGTGCGAGAAAACCTATAACGGGTACGCTGTTAACTAGCAAAAAGTGCACAAAATTACACTGATGGTGCTAGAATTTAACCGTGACAAAAAGTTCAGTAATATCCGACAAAATTCAGGGATCTCACACGAATTGTCCTGAAGTTCTTTTTGATGTTTACGACAGCTTATTTGTTCGAAAGACAGATATTTCGAGCAAGCAGAAAAAGTAGAGAAACAAACCTTTAAAAACAGAATCAAGCTCCAGTGTTCCAATAACTTTTATTCTTTTTACTTTTTTGAGTAAGGGGTCTAAGGACCCTTAACCTTCAAAATTTTCGACTTTCTGGAAAAAATATATGTTATGCATAATTAATTCTGAACATTTTGATGCCTTATTTATTACCATACGCAAACAACTTTTCAAGTTATCGTGAAAATGCGTTAACTTTCCCCATGGAGATTTATGTTTACAGCAACTATTTCTCGTTTTGCGCACGTGATATTTCATAAAGTTTCTTATGTATCCCCGTAACACTTTTTACGCGTGTTTATCTGTAACATTTTTGTGATCTGAACCTAAATTTTAACTAAAAATGAAAGTTAATATTTAAAAAAAAATGTCACCTAAAATTTTACAAAATTTGGATATTAACTTATAAATTAAAAAAAATTAATTAAAAATAAAGAAATAAATTTAGGTTCACACACACACGGAGATCATAAAAATAAACCAGACGAACATGTATTACGGAAGTTTTACGGAAATATATAAGAAACTTTCTGAGATAGCACGCACGCAAAACGGGAAACCTGAGAAAGAAGCTAAAACAGCTGCTGTTAACATTAATCTTTATGGGGAAAGGTTACGCATTTTTTCGATAACTTGAAAAGTATTTTGCGTATGGTAATAAATAAGATATCAAATTGTTCGGATTTAAATTAAACATAACGTTTATTTTTTCCAGAAAGTCGAAAATTTTCAAGTTTAAGGGTCCTTAGATCCCTTAAACTAATAAAAAGTTCATTTTCGTAAACTTTCTTGTTTGTAGTTTAAATTAGTTTCTAGTAATTTAACTTTAAAAGCATCTTTTATTATATTTTACAGAACGAACGTGTTTATTGTGTATGAGAAGGCTGCGATCGGTCAAAGCTACATGGAAATGGATACGTGAATACAAAACTCCAGTTCTGAGGAACGATTATTTTGTATTTTTGTTCCTCTTACAGGTAGTATTTAGATTTTTTGCTGCAGCTTCAGATTTCAGATGACAAGAAAAACAAATTTCTTTAACCTACAATATGGTATTTTGTAGTGAGATAACGCCCCTAAGCCAGGGCCAAGGCAGAATTAGTAAAATACACCGCCAGCTCAGCTATTCCATCCGAGGAGTGCAGTTTCGTGCTTTTTAGCACTCAAACCTGGTAGCTAATGTAGAATTAGCACACCAGATGAGTGACCGCAGCCGGGCAGATGAGTGCTAAAAAGCACGAAACTGCAGTCCTCGGATGGAATAACTGAGCTGGTGGTGTATTTTAAGTATTTCTGCCTTGGCCTGGCTCAGGGGCGGTAACTCACCACAAAATGCCATGATATGCCATCAATCCTTGAGTTGAATCGCACCATTGCTGCGATCACTCATCTGGTGTGCTAATTCTTCATTAGCTACCAGTTTTAAAAAATATCCAATCCAAAAGAAATAAGCAAAAATAATCAACTTGTTTTGGCATGGTAAGAAAAGCAGATGATATTTATTTCCAGACACGCGATTTTATCCACGTGTGGTCGAGTCGGGGAAAAAAAAAAGCTCAACATTCATTCGGGGGTGAGCAAAATAGTAATTAAGGTCGATTTTTGAGTGAAATTTTTTTCGCGAACACAATACTTCCTTTTTTGTAAAAGGAAGTAAAAACCTATTCATAGATAAAACGAAAGTGAAAAGTATACTCTAAATTAAATCATTTAGTGTATTTAGTATAAAAATTCTCTAATATGATTTAAAAAAAAAAAAATCACACAAAATTACCGTATCTGAGCGATTTCCAAATATATATAGAAATAATAATACGTACAAAGAATATCCAATACCCGAAAGAAATTATCAAAAATAATCAACTTGTTTTGGCATGATAAGAAAAGCAGATGATATTTATTTCCAGACACGCGATTTTTCCATCAATAATTAAACTTTAATGAACTTCCTTAGTCAAACCGCAGTGAATCACATAACTCGCTATCTATCAGTCACATATGTAATTGATTGAGAAACGCTAAGACACGGAAAATTTAAATCTATGAGCAATATTGATACACCTGTTATGTTTTCTTATAATATCATAAGGAAAATATAAAGTAATAACATTTAAAATATTAATTTTATTTAAACTGAATCCAATATCGGCATCCATATTAACAACTGAATTACAACTGAATAATTATCGCGAGCATCTTTGTTCTTAAGATTCGACAACTCCAACTGTTGCCATTCATAACTTCATTAATATGTTACAACACCTATAAAAAGAAAAGGAATAGGAAAAAGAAGGAAAAAAAAAACTTCGTCCTTAACGAAAGGTATAGATATTAATGGTTCGAGCACTTAAAATTAATTTTGTTCCGTCTTGTATGATCCATAGTTTTTTTACAAAGTTTTAGGAGTTCTTAATCCAATTAAGAGCCTTTTACTTATTAATAATAAGATTACTCCATTTAGAATTTTTCAGAATTTTTCTCAATAATAGAAGCTGGGCGATGCTTTCATTCTTCTGCAACCTTTTTTCCCATTTCGTGCAGATCCAATTTTATTCTAACGCAAATTGTACGCTTTCTTTTTATACTACGATAGCAGAGATAGTGCAAGGAAAATAAGCTGAACACTACTCCAGTAAATATCAGGAAAACCTGATGTAAAGGACAATTTAACACAGTTATGAACTGTGAATTTTATAATTATTGATGCAAACATCGGAAAAAAATGGAGATGAATATTTTCTGATGTTTAGTATTGATGAACGTATGATACTAATTTGGTTGCGTGAGTTTGATTTAGTAAACTCAAAGTGCTTCAACTTTCGTATAGAAAGGAAAGATTTTATTGATTTTTCAAGCATCCGAGTTGAAAAGTAGAAGGTTTTCTCGGATATTGCCAGCAATTAGGTACATTTGTAGAATGTTGTAAAAGACGATTTTACTTCATTATTGTAGTGTAATAGAAAAAAAAACCTAAGTTCGAGTAGACGTAGGTACAGTGGCGGTAAAAAAAAAATTGCATCACCTGCGCCGCAAAGGAGAGGAATATCATCCCGATTGCATTCAACACACAGTCAAGCATCCCGTATCCCAGATGATTTGGGGATGGATTTCTGATCAAGGAGTTGGCGGGCTTCACTTTGTGCAAGGAACAGTAAACGCTCAGGTGTACAGTGGCTCCCAAAAGTGTTCGTACACCTTGAAATTTTGTAGTAAAACCAAAATAACGCAAAACTGAATTTGAATATGAAGTCCAATTTTTTTTCACACCATTCTTATGCCATTCTGAATAAAACTCAGTAGTTTTTTCAAAATATTGCCAGATTTTATTTTTGAAATTTGTCGAAAAATGAAGAGACGGAGAAATAATACGCCGCAAAAGTCGTCGTACACTCAAATTTTTTCGAATAAATTCATGATTAAAACTATCATATGTCATTTTTTAAATATTTTTGCATTGTGTTGACCCTTAAAAGTCATTTGGCTTTAATTTTTTGTTTCTTTATTCCTTAATATTGTGCTTATTACTTTAAAATGACTGGTATTTGAAAAACACCACAAACACCATTCGAAATTTGAACTGTTTACTCACAATAGCGGTAAATTGGTTTGAAATGTCTCTAAATTAGGTAATTTATACCATTCTATAGTGAAGTGCTTGATAAAATGCTTTAAAGACAAGGATAGGATCGAAAACACGGTAAGAAAAGGTCAACTGGCAAAGTTAACAATGCGTGATCGAAGGTTTACAGTTAAAAAAATTATGAAAAATACACATTTGAGTGCTGAAAATTTTTTTGCAGAATTGAATGAAACATTTTACGTTTAATTTTCACCTAAAATTGTTCGCCAAGTTGTCTGATTAACTGGATTAAATGGGACCTCTTCCTGCAGAAATTTTCTTGTTCGTGCGAATAACAGTAAGCTTACGCTTTCCGTCGCAAATACAATGTTAAATAAGCTCAAAACGTTTTGGAACAACGTCTTACTTATAGATGAAAATAAATTTAACATTTTGGGTTAAATTGTTGTATAATTGTAAATAAAAGAAAAAATGAGGAATTTAATCTGAAGAACTTAATTGGATCAGTTAATCAGGACGGTGAAAGTGTTTTAGTGTGAGGGTGCATTACAGCATCAGGACTTGGAAATTTGGAATTTTTTGATTAAATAATGAATCATGCTGTTCATTTAAATATTTTAAAAAGCAATTTTAAACTATTAGCCCAAAATTTGGTAATCGGAAACAACTTTGTTTTTTATCGCGATAACGATAAGAAGCACAAGTTTGCGTTTGGTGCCTCAAAAATTGTCCTTAAGCTTAGAAACACCCCCTCAATCTCCAGATTTGAACTTAATGTAACATATTTAGAGATATCTGGGGGCTAGATTACGAAAATACAGCTTTGAAACGAAAATAGAGCTAGAAACAGTAAGACTCAAACTGGGATTGAACACTTACTCAGAAATTACGCAAAAAAAAGAAAGAAAAAACAATGAAATCTATTCCCAGACGTTTAAAAGCTCTTGTTGATACTGCATGATGTTCTACTAAATAATAACTTTGTAAAAAGTTAGATTATTTACTAATTTTTTGACATTTTTTCAAAGTGTACGAAGACTTTTGTGAGCTAAAATTTCCGGCAATTTTTGGTTTTTGATTTTTTAAAAATTATGTTTTAATGTTTTATTAAAAATTTTCATGTAGTTTTGTTAAATATAGATCATAGATCTTATAATAAAATACCTATTCCGAAATATTAATTCTAACCAATGGATAATGGCCTATTTCATTGAAAATCGTAGGTGTACGAACACTTTTGGGAGCCACTGTATATTGGCATTTTGGAGGAGAAATTGCTTCCTACTATCCGGGATCCCTTGACTTCAGTTCCAAACGTCATTTTCCAGGATGATTCTGCTCCGTGCCATAGGGCAAAACTATTAAGCAACAATTTAAAAACCTTTATCCTGCCATTAGACTTAAATTGACATCGGGTTAAGTTATTTTTTTTTTCTCTAAACTCACCCGCAGGTTCAGAAATGGGAAAATGAGCATGGGGTCAGCCGTTTGCCTTGGCCCGGAAACAGCCCCGATCTACGTAAACAATGATCGGATTCCTGCTGTAAAATGTTTATTTCATAAGCTTTGCAGAATCTTACTACTATTATATATGCGAATGTTTGTCTGTATAGATGGATGTTTGTTACTCTTTCACGCAAAAACTACTGAATGGATTGAAATGAAACTTTACAATATTATAGCTTAATGCATCAGAATAACACATAGGGTAGTTTTCGTCCCGTTATGGGAGGGGGGGGAACTCCCCATAGGGGGAGTAATAAAACACGATTTTCATACAAATTCTCTAATATGGGGGTGAAAAAATGCTTGGACATACTAACATTATATGTCCATCGAAATCTCTGATTTTTCTTCTGAAGATGGCACCTGTTCGAAATTTCTAAGTAGAATAAAAAACGAGCTATAAGCTTTTTAGTTCCATGTTCGAAGGCTTTCCTCAACTCAATACAGTATTTAGTGTATCATATCAATTCCCCTTCGATAGCTACAATCATAGACTAATGGCTACAATAAATTGTTGTATCGTTGAATATTTTTGCTTTTCGTCTGACTGTTCAAGGCTTTTCTCAAGTTATACCTTAAATAACATTTTCGCACAAGATTGGCATATAATAAATAGATTTGGCTGATTATTTTACATTTTAATGTAACTTTGATGCAATTAATGGGTTTATTTATTTATTCGTGTTGATTGGACATTAACTCATTATCAAAGCGACTAGCAGGAATCTCGCTAAATCTTTTTGCGGACAGACTTCAATAGCTAAGGCAGATTTTTTCAACTGTCGCTGCTTTTGAAGCTAAAGACTACTTAATACTGTTTCTCGGTTTTCACCATTCAACTAAAATATCGCCATTAAAAAAATCTTTAAAACATTTGTCAAAATGTAAATAATCCGCCAACTAAATGAAGCAAATCCATAAGCAGCAGAAAAACATCCATTAATTGTCTTTCCGCGCAATTTCAAACAATCGCCAAATTTTACTTCGTATTTTGGAAAAATTTCGGATAAAAGTGTTTACTGTCCAGCTCCAGCTTAGACTACAATGTTCAATAAAAAAAATAATATATTTTTGCAGGGGGGGGGGCATAGGATATGCATTCAATACATTTTAAAAGAAATAAAAACGAGAGAATTCATACAAAAATGAACAATTATATTATATTCCTAAAATGGGGGGCGGCGGCGGCATATGTATTCAATACATTTTATAAGAAAAAAAAACGAGAAAATTCATACAAAAATTAACAATTATATTATGTTCCTAAAGGGGGGGGGCACATGACCACCCTCGCCCCTGATCGCCGAAATGACGGGTCTCGGTATGTCCAAATGAGAAGTGTCTGTGCCACTTTGACTTAAAATGGCTGAAAACACTAGGGTTGTCATACACTGCAGCCATAAAGGTCGACATGGAAAACCTAAATATTAGAACCGAAAAATTCATTCTAGCCCTCATCCTTCACCAAAATATCGGTTCGGTCCATGTTAGAGATGAGTTCGGGTTCATTTTTGAGAGCCCGGGTCCGCCCGACCCCGAACATTTGTAACCGAGCCCGGGTCATATTGTCTCAGACCAAAATCCGCGCCCGCCCGAGCCCGAAGGAAACTTTCTTGTATGAAAAACCGAGCCTTCTACAGTCTGACATGATCTCTCTGTTAATGAAAAATGTTATGCCAAATATTCTTCATAATTTTCTAAATTTTGTAAAAATGCTCCCCTTTAAATGCATTACTGTATGACATATTGCAATAGTAATCGCAAAAAGAAAAAAAAAATAATTTGAATTTTGACATCTTGAATTTAAATTATGTTTTTTGCAATCACGAGTGTGTGTATGTAGGCGTGTGTGTGGGGGTATGTGTTTGTGTGTACGAGTTATGTGTATGTGTGTGTATTTGTGTGGGGGGTATGTGTGTGTAGGCATATGTGTTTGTGTCTGTGTGCAGGCATGAATGTGTGGGTAGTTGTGTGTATGTGTGTGTGTATGTTTTTGTGTGTGTATGTGTGGGTGTCTGTATGTATGCATGTATGTGTTTGTGTATGTGTGTGTAGGTGTATGTGTGTAGGTGTGTTTGTGTATGTGTGTAGGTGTGTGTGCGTGTGTGTAGTTCTGTATGTGTGTAGGACATGGATGCAACCTGGAGACGGCTTTCGCTAGAGGTGCAGCATCGTGAGGAGCCCGTCGACGGTGATGGTGCGGAGGGTGGCGGTGGGAAAAATCAAAAATAGTCAAGTGAAAACTAATAAGCAATCGTGATTGCTCAAAAAAAAAAAAAACCCTATAAATAAGAGTTAATTTCTTTAATTTTTTGGTTAAATTTTCACATTGATTGAACAGATTTAAATATTCCTTTCATTTTCTCACAGTATTAAAATGTTTATTTGCTTTGAATTTGTTTAGAGGTTGACGATTGAATATCTTTGCTTGAGTCCGAGCCCGCAACCTATTTTCGGTTCTAGAGCCCAAGCCCGCTTCGAGCCCGGGCTGGACCCGTCTCAACTCTAGTCCATGTGCACAAGAATTCCTTTCACAGCAAAGTCGAAGCTTTGATTTTGTCACCTCAGTATTGTTTCAGGCGCCAGAGTTTCCTCCCGGCGCTGTCAGGAACAAGATTTCTCTCCATTTATTAGAGCAGAGGAATGATTGAACACCCTCAGGACAAACCCGTCAAGTTACGCCAACTAGAGGCTTCGAAGGCATTTTTCTCATAAGAACGTGTCTCGTCTTTGTTTGACAGATGCAAGACTTTGCTTTCGATCGGTGTACCTGCCTTGTGACTGATTCTCAGCTGTCAGAGCGCGAAACTCATTTCTCATTTTGTCTTCCCCTTTTTCTTGTTTTTTTGCTTTTAAAAGAGCAGCGCGTGTGTTTTTTCATCCTTTTGCGCTTTCTGTTTCGTTGCTTGTTTGTATTGAAAACAGATTTTTTAAAACGCTGAAGATGCAATACCTAGTTGAAACATGAATAACTTACAAAAAAAAAACATCCATTTTAAAAGAAATCGTCAAAGGAAAAAAAAATGAATAGAAATGATTCGAAAAAATATCTGAAAATAGTTAGTGTATCTAAGTGTTTAAGCTAAATAATAAAATAGTAACGTCCAATATCTAATCCGAAAGAAATTGCCCATGAAAAGAAATAAATTACAAAAGAGCAAAAACATGGAATTTAACATCGTCAAAATATAACAATACTGAGAACAGTTAAATAAACACAGAGAAAGAGAAAAGCAATCAGTAAAATTAAATACTATTTAAACTTGCAAAAATAACAGATGCAGTCAATTCGCGATAACTGGAATCTGAATGGACCGACGATAAACTTCGACTTATTGGAAGTTTTACTGATTATTAGTTTCGGTTTTCAACATTTTAAAAGAAAAACCATCGAATATTTAAATTAATATGTACATATAACAGACAAAATTGCAGAACTTAAAAGATTTTAAGTACAATATACACAGTTTAGTCACAGATTTTGAGGGGGAAAAAAATCAAAAAGCATGGTTTTGATTTCGATACTGCTGAACACACTTGAATAGAGCTGATTCTATTTCAGAAAAGGTGCACATCTTCATTCGTTTCGAATTCGGATTCATGGATTCTACCGCTTTAGAAGTTTCTCTTTTTGAGCAATCACGATTGCTTATTGCTTTCATTTGACTGTTTTGATGTCCTATCATTTTATTTTCCCACCGCTACCCTCCGCACCATCACCGTCGACCGGGTCCTCACGATGCTGCTCCTCTAGCGAAAGCCGTCTCCAGGTTGCATCCATGTCCTACACACACGAGCATACATACACAACTACACACACACACACACTCACGCACAAACACACACACATGCACAAACACATACAACTACCCACACATTCATGCCTGCACACAGACTCAAACACATATGCCTACACACACATACACATACCCCCCCCCCACACACATTCATACACACACACTTATGCCAGCACACAGACACAAACACACACACATACCCCCTACACACAAACACACATACCCCCCACACACAAACACACACACCTACATACACACACTCGTGATTGCGAAAAACATAATTTGAATTCAAGATGTCAAAATTCAAATTATTATTATTTTTTTTTAATACTGACAGAGTACTTGCTTAGACATCTTCGATAGTAAAGAAAACTTGCCTTGGAATGAAGGTACAATCAGTTTACTAGACAATTCGAAAGCTTAAAAGCAAATTCGTAGTCCAGCAACATGCCAAAGTGTAAACACAGTACATTTCAACAAGCTAACTCATTTCCGCACGTGTAACTCCTTTAGGGGGTACATATTGTCTCAACGGGTGCTCTTCTTGCTTCAAAAGTCTATTGTGCAAGAATTGCAAGTGAAGGTGAATTAATTTTTCTCTCATAGTCACTTGTTTCTTTCTTTCTTTTTTTTTTTTCGTCCTTTCGAAATAAATTTCGAGTCATCTTTGAAAAAAACTTCGAGTTAAAGAAAGTAACTTCGAAATATTGAGAATAATTAGCATGGAACTAAAGACAAAGGGGTCGAAACTTAATAAAAAATTCGAGTTATTGCAATATTCGGGTTATCGGACTTCGAGTTATCGCGAAAGGACTAAATTAAACAAATTTTAGAGAATAAACATCATACTGTAAGTTAGGCAACTTCTCCGAACACCTAATCACAACATTTCTAGATTCTGCAGCAAACTGTTAGTAATTTGTAATTCCAGCATAAACGTGTAGCAAATCTACTTGCAACAGCAAGACATGCTTAAAACTAGGGTTGATAATCATAAAATATAAATAAGTGTCTCAAAAGTTACAAGGAAAAGTATTTGTTGCCAATATTTAGTTATAAAGTAACGTATGATTAAACAAAAATAAAGTTTTGCAAGCAATATATAAAACGAGCATCACATGATTTCCTTTTAATCTAATTTAATTTTTTATTTCTAATTTAATTTTCATTTGCCCATTAATGGCAATTTTAACGTGATTCAATAGTTTACTTTCTAAATATCCCCAACAGTGGCCGAATTGAAATCAGATTTTTAAACAAACTCGCCAAATTTGTCGCCAAGTTGGTGACAAAAGTTGGCGAACAAAAGACTGGCAATAAGTCGCCAAGTGTCCGCCTAATTGTAACACCACTTGAGTTTACATCGAAATTAACAATGATTTCCCCCCAAAAAGGGGCAAAAGATAATAACTATAATTAACTTTAAGATAAATGAATACCTTTATGCTGAACAGTAAAGTAAGAAAAACAACGTTGAAGAAAGCACAAATTTGCCAATAACAGCAGACACTTGTTTCGGCGTTACAAGGAACGCCTTTTTCAATGCAAAAAGTAATGAGCTTATGGATGAAAAGACATCCGACAAAAGCCAAGAGCAGATAAGCATGCAGCTTAAAAGATAAAAATAGCGGATTAGCCAAACACCAATGATAAAATTATAAGCCGATCATGAACCAATAGGAATGCAAGCAAAGGCCAAGAGCTTTCTCTTAGGTACGGAAAACGCAGAAAGAAAGAACTCAATTGGAAAAAGATAAAGTCGAAGCTTAAACAAAAAGAAAATTTTGGTAACCGTGAACCGCAAGAAAGGAAAAGCTAAATGGAAGAAAAAACACCACGAAATAAATGAACAGAAATATTTGTGCTTTTTTTAACGTTGTTTTTCTTACTTTATAATTAACTTTGTTCCTTGGAAAATGAAATTATTTTAAACTATTAGACGATTTTTTTCACTACCCGGTTGCAACAACCTCCAATCTCTCCAAAATATGACTCATTTTTTGGATCAGCAAAGAACCGTATTTTCCTACATAAGAAACTTAGAAAGAAAAAAATGCCACGCCAGAATATAACTATTAATAAAAGAAAAATCAATTGTCACAAGTCAATATTGCATACTTTATTGCCCTAAAGTATGAATCAGAAGTTGGTTAATGCACAAAAATACATTTTTATCGCACGCAGAAGAGGCCGATAACTTTGAAAGGGCACGTGCGTTTGCTTCGGAAAAGAAACGAAACTAAATTTTTCCCTCAGATAAGCCTCAGATAATAACATCGACACCTAAAAGCGCTCTTCAGATAAGAAAACCACATAAGCAGCCCCAAATAGTGCAGGGAGAAGTAGAAAAGATGGTATCTTCAAAAAGCAAATAAACTGCTTTCAAATTTGTTCGCTTCGGCGGAAATTCCTGAAGATCGTACATTTTACTTTTGATTATAGTAAGTGTGTTAAATGGATGTGTTTTAAAAATCCAAACTTTTAATTGACGTATACAACGGCTTATGCAAGTAGAAAAGATTTTAAACTAGTATGTTGTGGCTATCACGAAACTGTCTTCTATATCTTTCTTATAATTCTGATCCCTCCCCATGCTTAACGAGGAAGCAATATTCCCAACAAAAACAAAATGACACATGCAAAAACTTGACGACCATACCAATGTCTGAATTATTACAAAAGCAAAGCAAAGAGCGAAAATTGAAAGTTATTTTAAAAGCCTTGCTTGAATTAATTACAAATATTTTATTTGTTAACAAACATAAGATGGCAACAGTTAAAAATTTTAAATCATTGAGATAATATTTCCGATCATTTCCATACAATTAAAATCACGAGAAATACGCAGACGACAATCTATTACGATTTATCTTTCTTATTGTTGCATTAATAAAGCTATTTTTATTCGCAAAAAAAAAATCAACACCTCTTGGAGCGATTGGCGTCAAAATTGAACCAAAGCCTGTTTACATATGGATTAACATATATTCCAAATTTCAACCAGAACGTAGTATTACTTCTTGAGATAGGGTACTCACAATGGAAAAAAAGAACGGGTGATCGCGCTACCCCCTTTTTAGCTGTTGACACCAAAATAAAATCAGCTCTTATACCCACTAAGGGCTACTTGCCGATAAATTTTTCTTTCATTCCGTTCATTATTTCTTGAGATACAGCAGGCACAATTGACGACGAAAAACGTTCTATAGCTCAACCCCCGTTTGAGTTATTGACACCAAAATTGAATCAGCACCTGTTCCTGTAAATGGCAACATATGGACCAAATTTTGTTTGATTCCGCCAGTTACTTCCTGAGGAATAGCAAGCCCGCGTAACTCAAAAAACGTCCCAATGCTCCACCCCCCTTGGAGGAATTCGCGCCAAAAACCAATGGGCACAAGTTCACATAAGGGCACATATGTGTACCAAATTTCGTTCGATTTCCTGCGGTAGTTTTTGTTGTAGAGGGCCACAAAAAACTGGTCACACACAGACGTGACACACACACACACACACACAGACAGACAGACATTTTCCAAAAATAGTCGAAATGGACTCAGCACACCTCAAAACGTTCGACTCAGTCAAAATTCGAAAATCGAAAATTTGCACGAATCCAATACTTTCTTCTATATATCAGATGTAGAAGAAAGTAAAAATGAATTCGTTTCTGACGGATTCAATTCAATGGATGACTACAGCTAGGCTTTCAGATAT
This sequence comes from Uloborus diversus, assembly GCF_026930045.1. Taxonomy (NCBI): domain Eukaryota; kingdom Metazoa; phylum Arthropoda; class Arachnida; order Araneae; family Uloboridae; genus Uloborus; species Uloborus diversus. The sequence continues at coordinate 266,844,369 of NC_072731.1, forward strand.
TTATTTTTATATTTTTGAAAGGTTTTTACTTCCTTTTGCAAAAAAGGAAGTATTATATTCGCGAAAAAATTTTCACTCAAAATTCGGCCTTGATTTCAATTTTGCTCACCCCCGAATTAATGTTAAGCTTTTTTTTTCAACCCGACCACACGCGGATAAGTGCCTAAGAACGTATAAAAACCCGAAGTATCCATTTTGACATTCCCCAAGTTATTTACAACGACTTTTCTCGTGACGTCCGTACGTACGTATGTATGTGCATATGTATGTCGCATAACTCAAGAACGGTATGTCCTAAAAAGTTTAAATTTGGTACGTAGAATCCTAGTGGGGTCTAGTTGTGCACCTCCCCTTTTGGTTACATTCGAGTGTTTCTAAAGGGGTCTTTTGCCCCTTTTTGGGAGGAAATCATTGTTAATTTCGATGTATACTCAAGTGGTATTATAATTTGGCGGACACTTGGAGATATACCGTCAGTCTTTTTGTCGCCAAGTTTTGTCGCCAAGTTGGCGAGAAAATTGGCGATTTTTTTTTTTAAATCTGGTTTCAATTTGGGCCACTGTTGGTGATATTTAGAGAGCAAACTATTGAATCACATTAAAATTGCCAATAATGGGAAAATGACATTAAAATTGGAGTGAAAGGAAGTCATGTGATGCACACATTAGCTCGTTTCTTTCTGTCTTTTTTAAAATGTCTATGCCATAACTATTGATCGTCTCTATTCGGCTACATATTTAATTACTCTGAATTTCTAAAATTTTTACCGTGACAGAGGAAACAATCATCATAACTAATTATCTGGGTAATAAAAACTGGGCGCAGTTTCAATATAAAATAAAATATTCAGACAAAAATTGTAATACTACAAGAAATAAATGAATAAATAAATAAATAAAGCAGATTAAACAAACTGAAACACATATTCAAGGAAATGAATTCTTTTAAATACATTTTGGCGTTTTTTATGGATAAAAGAATAGTAATTCATAATGGTCTGCATCTAAGGTATCTATGGATCTAAGGTAAGCGCCAATGCATGATCTAACCAAGGTCCATTGGCACAAAAAGCAATGTAGCAATGTACCGTGTAATTTGCTATCCGACAATCACAACATCTTATATATCTGCAGACAAACGATGCCATAGTTAAATCAATAAAAAATCTGAAATTGTAAACACAAGAAAACAATCTATGATTGCACAAAAACTGCAGATTACTGCATATACACTTGTTTCGGGGTTACAAAGAACCCTTTCTTCAGTGCAAAATAAGTAATCTGATGAAGGAAAAGACCTCCGACGAAAACTTTTTTTCCCAGGAACGACAAGAGGTCATGTCAGCCAAATCGGAAACGAGGGGCCCGAGCCTTAGGGGGGGGGGGCAGCAACACTGACGTAAAAAAAAGAAGAGAAAGAAAGAAATAAAAAAAAATAATTTGAATTTTGACATCTTGAATTCAAATTATGTTTTTCGCAATCACGAGTATGTGTGTGTATGGAGGCGTGTGTGTACGGGGGGGGGGGGTACGTGTGTTTCTGTGCAGGGGAGTATGTGTATGTGTGTGTAGGCATGTGTGTTTATGCCTGTGTGCAGGTATGAGTGTGTGGGTACTTGTGTGTATGAGTGTTTGTGTGTGTGGGGGGGGTATGTGTATGTGTGTGTTGGCATATGTGTTTGTGTCTGTGTGCAGGCATGAGTGTGTGGGTAGTTGTGTGTCGGTGTGTGTGTGTGTGCGTGCGTGTGTGTAGGACATGGATTCAACCTGGAGACGGCTTTCGCTATAGGTGAACTGATTTAAATATTCCTTTCATTTTCTCACAGTAGGAAAATGTTTATTTGCTTTGAATTTGTTTGGAGGTTGACGATTGAATACCTTTGCTTGAGTCCGAGCTCGCAACCTATTTTCGGTTCTATAGCCCAAGCCCGGAGTGTGTTTGAGTGTGTGTAGGTGTATGTGTATGTGTTTGTGTGTACGTGCGTGTATGTATGCGTGTAAGTGTAGGATATTGACGCAACCTGGAGACGGTTTTCGCTAGAGAAGCAGCATTGTGAGGCGGCCGGCCGACAGACGGTGGTGCTGCAGAGGGTGCTGGCGGGAAAATAAAATGATAGCACATCAAAACAGTCAAATGAAAGCAATAAGCAATCGTGATTGCTCAAAAAGGGGAAAAAAACTCCGATTAAGAGAAAACGTATAGATAAAGTTAAATTTACTCTTGGTATCTTCTATTGTGGCGCTTAAAATAGCGTAACTGTTTTCTAGTAAGAAGTTTTGATTTTTTTTTATCTCCCTCCTCCTTCTTTTCCTTCTTTTTTCCCCTTTTCTTTTCTCCCCCCTTTTTCTTCTTTCCCCCCTTTCCTTTTCTCTTTTCTTCTTCTTTTTTTCTTTTTTTGGGGGGCGTAGAGGCCGGCGACATAACTGGCAAGGGGCCCGCATTGACTCTGCGGCCCAGTTACACCGAACCAAAACACGGTTCTGGTGTTTGGAATTTCTTTAAAACGGTTTAACTGTATTAGTGAATTTTTTGAGAAAGGGACCAATATACAGTCGAGTCCCGACTTACGCGAGGGATGCGTTCCAAGACACCTCGCGTAAGTTGGAATTTCGCGTTGTGGAACAAGGTATCCTTATATATTATTTCTGTAGCCTGTTTTTGGTTTCTACGCCAAATTTCCCTCAATTCTTGATCGATTTCTTTGATTTACGGCTTATTTTATAGCTTATGGTGCTGGCTACTGACGAAAAATAGACCCAAGGTCTGAAAATTGTTTCTTTTAGCCGAAAAACCTGTTTTAAAGAACCAGAATAAGGTTTTCGGTCAAACTTATAACTTTAATTTGCGCTATGACCGACAGAGCTGAGTAGCTTGATCGGCAGAGCGTTCTCTTCGTAACCAGAAGATTACGTGTTCGGGCCCACGTCCGAACAATCTGCAACAATAATATTAGAGAAATATCGCGCATTACATGAACACTGAATTAAATGAATAACAACTATGAAGGAATAGAATAAATGAGAAGAAAATGCTCCTTGCTGATATGAAAACATTCAGTGATTTTGTGCTAAATTACTTCGAAATTGCACGTGTTTTTTTTTTTTTTTTTTTTGAAGCTTTGGCTCTGGAAAGAAAATTAAAGCATAATGTAAGCGAAAATATAAGTAACAGGTTTAGGATTTCAGACTACAATAGAATTGTTTTTTGTTCAGAAAAAAAATAATAAATCGTATATTGAAATATATATTCTTCTAATGAGTTTTTGACTCTTTGTACAAATAAATAAAATACTACCTCAATTTGAAGGGTAAAATATATATTTTTTCTTCTTTTTGCTAAGAAACAAATAGCTTATCACATTTTTACTACATTCGAAAGCATAGTTCAATTTATTCTGTATTTTAACAGTGCTGTTAAATGATGAACACGTGCTGCCATCTAAGTTATAACGGTTTAAGCAGCCTGCGATAACAAATTGTAAAAATTTTCAAAAATAAAAACATTTTTCTTCAATATCTTATCTTATATATTAATCCCCTCTCATTTTAAAACTTATCAGGCTGGCCAACGACGAAAAAAAGTCTTACGGCCGAAAATTCAAGTTTTCGAAATCGCCTCTTGCTGTTTCAAAACCTTGATGCTGCCTGTAGTTCTTATGCATTTTTTAAAGCAAAGTTCTAATGCAGTTTTCCATTTTTTACGTCGCTTTCGGCAAAAAAAAAAAAAAAAAAATAGCCTTTGTGTGTGTTCACATTTTAATAAAGCTTAACAGCACTGGACTTAGTTGTTCGGTTTAATTGATAAGTTTTTTTCGGTAGAGCGTTCGGCTATAAATTATCTGAACTTCGGGCAAGCTTGGGCTGTCCGACATAATATCAAATTTATATTAGTATTACGCATTACATGTGCTCATAACATACACACCTAATACAATAAATGCAGTGGGAATGCTACTTGGTGTTTCGACTCCTTTATGCAGGCTACAGTTATCATTCGGATAAGTTGATTGCTAATCGAACTGTGTTCTTTGACTACATCCAGACCACTCAACATAATGTAAGCATAAAAAGTATTAGATTTACCTAAAGAAATCCTTTTTGTGCAGAAAAAACATTTTTATTGTATGCTAAAATGTAGATGTTTCTAATAGCAGTGTTTGACCTTTTGTACAAATGAAAAAATACTACGCCCGATTAAAACTACGAGTTTCACTCAGAAAACCTTTAATTTTTTATTCGCGCGTATACGATATAAAGCATTAAAAGTATTATCAACTTCATTAGCCAGAAATTATTTTCTACTCCTGCTTTCTGCTGAAAAAAAATACATTTTGTCTACGTTCGAAAAATTACACTTAAAAACGGACTCAGTCAACTGGTTTTGGTTTTGAATTTTAAGTGTTCGATTAAAAGAGAAACATCTGAGGGCATTTAAGCCGTAACGGTTAAAGCAACCTTCTATGTGAAATAGTTCAATATTCAAAGATAAAAACACTTATTTTCAATCAAATTTAAGACTTCTCTAGAATGTTTGTTTCAATCGCTACGTGAGATCTTCGTCATTCTTTAATCAAATTCCATGCTTTGCGAATAATTTTAAATCGTATCATGCTGGTTAATGACAAAACACAGATGCATGATCTTATTATTATTATTATTATTATTATTATTATTATTTGCAAAAAGCTTTTTTGCTGTTTTTTACTACGCATTCCTTCAATGAATAGCTTTCGAAAAGGAAGGCGCAATTGCTAGGTTTGTTGGGGTGTCGGGCTGTTAGTCAGAATGGCGCCAATTCGAATACGTGCCAATAAATATCTCTTTAATGTTTCTTTTTTTCCCGTCAGATGCTGACATGTGCAGGACTGTATTTGCCACAACCTGTTTTTTCACATGCACAATTATTGCTTTTTCACGAATCACCACTCAGCCACACTTTTAATGACATTTATGTTTGCATAGAAAATATGTACGATTAAAAGGGGAGCTATGATCAAATTATCACAACGTTGTATTTAACGAGGTTTTGTTACTGATGTCTTTAAATTACATGCCTTCTCTTCTGCGCTTACTTTTTTTTCGGTTCTTCTTCATAATGTTCTTCCTTCGAAATTCTTAAAGAGCGAAATGCCTTATGAAACGATTTGAAGCACAGTGCGGAGTTCCGCACGGGTCGACTAGTGTTTAATAATTTTTTATAAGCTTACCCAATTGTTTCAGACATTTGTAAATACCTCTCATATTGTTCCAAACCATTTATTAACTATATATTGCAGTATCTTTTACGAAGAACCGACTTTTTCTGTATTTTAGAAAAAGCTTTATTTGACATAAAATTCTGTAATTTAGCAGAAAATCGATGATTAATGGGGGAGAGAAATTTAAAATAAAGCAGTAGTATGTACAGTACAGCATTATTATAGCACTTAACAGTATAGATATAGTAAATATATTTATAATTTAAAAAATGAAGAAGGTTTATGCAAAGTGATCAGAATGTTATCAGAATGTATTTTATCAACGTACATATGTAAAATGAAAAAAAAAGTTAAGAATCGGAGCGGTTATTTGTATAAACTAAAGCAAAGCGTTGTTTAGACTAATACAGTGGGTGAACTTCCGCATTCAGGGATGTTTATGGGGTGAAAGTCTATTCACAAAACCGATATTTAGCGTCAACGAAGCCCATTCTAACTCTCCGCCGCTCTTTTCCGAAAAATTTCATGTTGCATGCGAGTAATTTGTGTCCTCACTAAAAAAATCCATTACTCATGAAAAACTCGCTTTATAGCCATTTCGCGTAAGTCGGATCGCGTTGTAGCGGGGTCCGACTGTATACTTTTTATGAATGACTATTATACATGATATAATTTCCATTCTGTAGTTCTGAAACTCTATCTATTAATTTTATTTTCAGTGCAAACAGTTAGGAAAACTGAATTTTTTTAAATTGAAAAATGTCTACGAACTTCCTTACTGCATATTATTCCATTTAAAGTACTAGATAGGCTTTATTGCCTAACTTATTTTAATAACTTTAAAAGCAAATGTGATGTAAAATTCAAAAGAAATTTATTCCAAAATATTTTTTTGCGTGTTCAGCGTAAGTGCTTGAAAAATGTCAACGTTCTCGAATCAAGGCTCTTTTTTTTTTCAGTAATTAATGGGAAAGCTAAATAAAAAGCAGGCATCAAAAGTTGAGCTCAAATCTAAAAGTATAATCTGCTTAACAATATTATTAAAGCGAATAGGTGACTACGAAATTAATCAAAACGAAAAAAATAGTATAAAGGGAAAAAAAGTGTCCTCTTCATTTTTGTTGTCATTAAGGACTGCATTCCATTAACAGAAATTCCCTGTAATAAATTAGTTTTTAATGCCTACTCCTGACCCAACTTGTAATTAATTTGGCTTGTTTCAGCACAATTTCCGCTTCTAATACATTAAAGATACGAAAAAAAAAATGAGTCATTAAATAACACTTTCTAACTAATTTCAATATTAGGAATAGTGTCTCTCATAATATGTTTTATGCAAATCCTTTGTTCTTTTTCATTCATTATGTTTTTTACATAAAAGTAATATATTTTTACAATGTGCGAACTGCATATCGATTAGATAAAAAAAGGAGGTGATGAAATATTGGGTAAAGATTAGAGATGCACCGATGATTTGGAAATAATTTGTAATCGGCCCTAATCGGATTTATTGTTGACGAATATTGGAGATCTTGTCTTGTTTTTTTTTTCGTATAAAGTCCTTAAGAACATAGTTGACTGTACAAGTATTGTCAACTACAGTCAACTTGTTGTCTGAAATAAGACTCTCAAAAATCATTTGTGTTTTAAAAGTACTTTTACTAAATTTAATTATGTGTTTAATTTTTGTCTATCTAAATTTCAATGTTTTTTTTAAACAATTTACGAATGATGAAATTTTAATTGTGCATTTAAAAACATACACACTTTCAAAAATTTCAAATGTGATGTGTTTAATTTATGTTAATTTAATTAAAAACCATTTGCTGTAGTGCCCGGTGTTCCACGGTCTACCTCGAAAGTAAAAGTCAAGTGACGTACGTTCAGCAATCTAGCTTAAATAAAAGAAAAAGAAAAACTAAAATTTTCCCGGTAGAAAAGATTAACTCTATGATTCAAAATTTAAATTAACACCTCTTTGAATTTTTTTTTAAATTCCAAAACTTCAGCGAATTTTTGTTCAAAGGCCGTAAACGTTCCGTTTCAGGGATTTGCCGGCTAAAGCTCCGTAAGGGAAGGGGTGTTCCCCCTTCCATAGGTGGCGAACCCCCTTCTCCCCCTTTGTGAATTCCTGAGTATCAAAAGAGCCGTGTGCAACTCGGCAAAGATCAGGCCAAAGAAATGAGGGTTTGCATAAGGCACAAACACGCACACACACAAAAAGTCATTCACACAGAAAAAGATTACTTTACGAAATAAATGTCACACCAAGCTAGAAAATGCATTATAAATTTACTAAGGCATAAAACTTTAAACATTAATAGGTTTGTTCACAATGATGCAGTTAAATTTAATTCTGTTATCTCCTTTTAAACACGAATAGGTAATGAAAGACATAACTACAAAATACAGAAATGCTTTACTTTCACGTTTGCAGGCTTTCTAATTTAAAAGCAATTCTAAAATCAGCATTATTTATAGTATTCAAGAAATTTACTGGGCTTCGGGGGAGGGGAGGGAAATGCACAAATCATTCGGTTCCTACAATAGAAATGATTTCCTTCGGTGACCATAAAGACCCCTGTGGTTGAACAAAGTTTCCGTTATCTTCGGTAGAAAATTTTTGTATATCATAACATGGAATGCAAATAAAAAATAACTTTTTTTTCTTTCGATTTCTCTCATTATATTATTTGTTTCTAACTGTAGAAAGGATTGAGTATAACTTTTTCTAGTAACATTTATTTTTATATTTAAAAAGAGCGCAAAAGGTTGATTTTTATCTGTTTCTGTGAAAATCGGTGCCGCGTGGAGCTTTTTTTAAAAATACCGATTATCCGTTAATGGAAAAAAGAAAAAAAAATAATTTATCAAAAACGTTTCAATGTATTTTGACAAAAATGTATATTTGTATATTTATTTATACTATAAACATGTGTAAAAAAATTTCATGAAAATCTATTCATAAGCAAAAAAAAGCGTGTTTTCAAGGTCCACTGTAAAGAAGTTAGAAACTTTGTTCGTCTTATCCGATACTTTCAATTTAATGTACGTATTATACGTGAAATGTTTAATGTAATTAGATAGCAAACCAAACTAAACCGTGTTTTCGTATTAAACGTGACCGTATGAAGGTAGTTCAACTGAAAATTAAATCCTATTTATTGTGATGAGCTGTTTACAAATATTTTTAACAGGTATTGAGAGATAAATAAATCAAAAGTTACTTGCCAAGAAGGAGATAGTTGAGGGAAGAAGTAAACCATTGTAAAAAAAAAGTCAAACAAACTGTGTTGTACAGATTATCCACAGTCACCGGTGTTTCATTCATAAGTTCTGCGTTTTGCGCTCGCAGTCGCACCTCTCTCACGCAAAAGAGGCGGGAGAGTTGTTGATGTTTGTCTAACGAACAGCGCCACCTGGAGCCAGATGCTCGCCAAATGTTCTCTGCTCTTCACAAACGAAATAGTTCGGTGGGGGAAAAGTTTGCTTTTGCTTTTAGTTTAGTGCCCTTTCGGAAAAAAAAAAAATACTTTTTAATTTCGGAAACGACAACATTGAAACATTAAAGTAATTTTCTTTTTATTAAAAAAAATTATTATCGGTTATTAGTAACAACCTCGAATGAGTGATACTGTGAAAAAAAAAAGAAGAAATACTCATTTATATTTAAAAAATATTGCTACTAATAGATACATTGTAATCTAATTGTTTGTACATTCATGAAAAAAAATATTTATTTCTTATAAATGAATGTTTTTTTTTTTTTTTGGAAAATATTGAAAAGGAGAATGATTATCTTACTATATCACTACTTACATTTTTTTCATGAATGAACAAACAATTAGATTACAATGTGTCTATTAGTAGTAATATTTTTTTAATATAAATGAGTATTTCTTCTTTTTTTTTCACAGTATCACTCATTCGAGGTTGTTACGAATAACCGATAATATTTTTTTAATAAAAAGAAAATTATTTTAATGTTTCAATAGTGTAATTTCCGAAATAAAAAAGTATTTTTTTTTCTGAAAGAGCATGATTAAAAACATAGGATTTGACCATTTTTTAAATAATTTGACAAAGTTTTTGGTTTTCCAAACATTATTTTAATCGGTGTGCAGATTCAGTGTCATTTTTTACGCTTCTGCACATGACATCACGAGGGATGAAATGCCATTCACTGATGCCATTAGCGCAGAGCGCAATATTTAATTCGCTTCCTTACTGACATGTATTTGCAACGATAGGGTGGATAGCAAGCGTAGAGCGCAATATTTAATTCGCTTCTGAATTATCATAATCTGGAAACGCGGTAGACAGCAAGCGTCAGCTTTCAGCGCGCAAGTGGAGTACGCACCATAGTTCATCGTCATCCATACATCATAAAGACCACGCCTTATTTTTAAAATCAGACATTTAAAAAACATAATTAAACTTAAACGTTTTGAAAATAAAAGTTTTTCCTCGCTCCATGTTATTTTTTGCTCTTTGTATCAACTTCAGTGACTAAAAGTAATACTTTTGACTAATGGAAACAACTCCATTTTTGCATTTTTTAAATCTATCTTTCGGTAAACATTCTTAACTTTTAATCTGAGGTTTTTTTTAAAGCTGTGTCTAAAGGTAATAGTTTGTTTTTATTGCCCTTTCTAGATAATTTTTAGAGAACATGAAACCAAAATTTGTGACGAAAACGTGTCTGAAAATTCAAGTAAAATTTTTAGAAATGGTTAGTTTTCTTCTTTTGAACTAATAAGCAGTGGAACGCCAAACCCCCAAAAATATTTTGTTCCCTCAAAGTTGACCAAAAAAGGGAGTTAAAAAAAGTCACAGATGATTGAAAGAAGCGTGTTCTTTTTTTTGGGGGGGGGGGGGCAATCACGATTGCTTATTGCTTTCATTTGACTGTTTTGATGTGCTATCATTTTATTTTCCCGCCAGCACCCTCTGCAGCATCACCGTCGACCGGATCCTCACGATGCTGCTCCTATAGCGAAAACAGTCACAGGTAGCGTTCATATCCTACACTTACACGCATACATTCACGCACGTACACACACACACCCACACACACACACACACATACATACACTTACACACATACACAAACACATACACACACAGACACATACACACGCAAGCATACATACAGACAGCTACACATGCGCACACCTACACAAAACTACCCACACACTCATGCCTGCACAAAGACACAAACACATATCCCTAAGCACACATACACATTCCCTCCCCCCCACACACAAACGCTCATACACACAACTACCCACACATTTATACCTGCACACAGACACAAACACACATGCCTAGATACCTTAGTAGCTTGGAGATACCTTATAAGCTTGATATCACGCAGTTTGATTGAAATAAAAGTATTTTTATTACAATACGTTTATGTATTATAGCGTGACGTGCGACAAGGGGAGGCGAGGGGGTAAGGTGAAGTGGGACACTTTGTCACGAAGAGAAGAGACGGTCAAATGTGTTAAAAATAGTCTCACAGACTCTTACCACTTAAAATGCTTAAAGTGCGGTATATCCAGATAGACGTATTATCGAACAGTTCTTTATTTATTTCATTAATGGAACCAACTAAAATTAAAATTATGCAGGGTAAAAGCATCGATTATGGGTAACTTTTGTTTTATCACCTGCAGCTGCAAAAAATAAGGAAAAAAAAAAAAAAAAAAACCAAGCGGATAATTACTTTCAGGATTCTGGAACAAGGGTCATATCAAGTTTGAAGTAAAATATTTTAATTTTGAAAAATATTAGAAAAAGGTTTGTTTACATGAGACGTCTCCTAATATTGAGTACCATAAAAAAAAGCACTAGAGAACAAGTGTTTGCATTTTATAAACCAATTATATGCACTTCAAATACATAACATTCAATTTTTCGATAACCGTATTCTATTATCGATATTATTCAATTATCGACAATCGATTATTTGAAAAACAAAATTTAATTTACACAGAATTCTTATTTTCTTTAATACTTAACAATCTCATCTTAATACCAATTAATCTCATCATTTTCCTTCCATTTTTGCAATTTCAGCTGAAGGCCTGTGGGTAGCGCTAAAATTTAAAACTCAAAATAGCGTTTATGAAAGTAAATACTCCCAAGTGAGCCGCGAGGGGGCTCGGCATAAATTCCCAAGAATATTTGGCTTTACTACATATTTCGAATCATAATATGACAGTTTATATTCACAGAAGGGTTGCTATGACCTAGTCCTTACTCCCAGAAGGAAAATTCTAGTCACGTTAGGGCCTAGTGCAAAGCTGAACATCGTCTAAATCTCCACAGAACTACAGAAGGTGCACTTAGGGGTGTATTCACGCTGTGAGATAAGAATGAAAAAAGAATTGTATTTAAATCTAAAGCATTAGTATTCTTTAAATGAATTTTCTTTATCAGTGAAAAACTTTACAACCTGTATACAAAACGTTTTTACAGGGGTGATTTTTTTTTTTTTTTTTGAGTAATCACGATTGCTTATTGTTCTCACTTGACTGTTTTTGATTTTATTTTCCCACCGCCACTTTCCGCACCATCACCGTCGACCGGCTCCTCACGATGCTGCTCCTCTAGCGAAAGCCGTCTCCAGGTTGCGTCCATGTCCTACACACACGCGCATACATACACAACTACACACACGCACGCGCACACATACTCACAAACATATACATGCACACATACACAAACACATACACACACTCATACAAACAACTAATGACACATTCATGCCTGCACACAGACACAAACGCATATGCCTACACACACATACACATACCCCCCACATACACACACATTCATACACACAACTACTCACGCACTTATGCCTGCACACAGGCACAAACACACATGCCTACATACACATACCCCTACACACACATAAACACACACGCCTACATACACACACTCGTGATTGCGAAAAACATAATTTGAATTCAAGATGTCAAAATTCAATTTCTTTTTCTTTTTTTTTTTTTAAACAACCACAAGTTGCTTATTATCTTCACTTGACCAAAGTTGATATTGCTCTGGTTTTTCAGCTTGCCAAGAAGACGAGAATAAACTTATTCGTTGTTTTAATATTTATTAAAAGGAAAAATTGTCGTGGGCATGGTTACAAATCGTTTGCCATCATTCAAGGCTTAACCTAATTAGATTTAATTTTAAAACGGGGGAGGTTGTAAAATTACGTTTTTTTTTTTCAAGAAAAACATCAACATGAACTTAAAAAGCAAAACTTTATTCAAATACAAAATGTCCATGTCACTAACTTCTATCATTTAAGACTGTTAAGAAACAAAAATACATACCGTAATACGCTGTAAATTATATTTCTGATAAATGTGCTGGTGGATATCGGCCATAAAATCTTTATCTTTATTGCCGCATCCATCCTAATCACCATTTCTTTTTTTTATGGATTTGCCTCATATTAACTATTTTAGAATATCCCCAGTAATTATATGACGGTTGCAAATTTCTTGGCCATTTCGATTCCATTCCATTTGTAGAAACAAGAAACTCAACGTGTAGAGTATTTTATCGCAACTACTGATTGCGAAAAACATAGTTTGAATTGATGACGTCAAATTTCAAATAAATGCTGTTTTTTTTTTTTCCAATTTCGAATTTAGCAGTTTTTTCCCTCTCGGTACTAGTGAAACATAAAGATATTCATAACAATTAAGAACAGCGTAATGTCTAAGAAAACTATACATTTATAAGACATACAGGTGGGGAAATTCCTGAATCACAGCTGGTAAGAACAATTTCCCTAGTAGCGATAGTGAACAACATATTGTTACAAATTCTGTAAATAGTAATTATTGTAGTAACGTAACCTGTAAATAATTTCCCGTAATGAATATACAACCCCTTAACATATGGCTAAAGTATACAACCCCCTATTCTTTTTTTTTTTTCTTATTTCATTCACTGATTTTATCAATGAAAGTGTAGTTGTAGAACGTTGTAGCATTTTCTGGAATCTTTGAGAGATTTCTTTTCGGTGTGTATATAAGCCGTTAGCGATGGATAAAAAGTTAGTTTCGATTGAGAATTTGTTCTGAGAGTGTATTAGCTCTGTTTATTGCGAGGCATTTCGCTGTGTTGTTTTCGTATTTGGAAGTAAATACGTGTGTAAACGTTGAGTTTACGGTGTTGTGTGATAATTGCTTAATTGCTGATGAATAATTTAGCAGTTTTTGACGATATTTCCTGTACATAGTGTAAATAAATTTCCTGTGTTTTTATCAAGAACTGTGTCATCCTTTCAAGAAAGTTGGAAGTTTCCCCGAATCCGTTACAATATCATGAAGCACAAATTATTTGCAGACACGTGGTTCAGGGTTTAAAAGACCTTCCCTTTTAGTGAAACGATGTGTGAGCTTAAAGATGAAAAATCATCCGAGAAAAATCTATAGTCTTGGATGAAATTCTACCAGAAAAGAATTGTCGGGTGACTTTTTACCTTACAGCTGGCACTATTTGCATCGAAAAAAGGGTTCCTCAAGTCCCCGAAACACGCATCAGTAGTTCGTTTTGGAAAAGAAAGGGCATTAAACGTAAAAATAACAGCAGGGAAGGAAGGGGGCGGGAGGGGTAAGGTCAATCTTTAAAAAGGGCGATGAGCTTAAAAAGATTGGAAACCACTGTTTTAGCCCTTTCCTTTCAGATACATGGAATTAAAGAAGGAAACAACAATTACTACAAATGTGTTTTCACTGCATTAGTACAATTATCGCAGAGAAACGAAGTTAAAGCGGAATAGTATTAAAATAAATTGGTTTAAAATATTTAGTATCTTGAAACTGCTTCTTCTTTTGTGAATCTTTTTTTTAATTAAAGCGATGGTGTAATATTTTGCTTCGTGAAGGTATTTACTTTCTGAAAAATGACTCATCAAATCAATTACTACATCAATTCTCAGCGAAACTGCAGTAGGTGCAGTCATTGAAAAAGAAAAAAAAAAAAAAAAAAAAAAAACTGCATGTTTTCAGCTCTTACATTTTTCATAAACGCAAAGATATGAATTGTAATCATTCTCATGATATTTTAAAAAGAAATTTTGTTTCATTCTGTCGCAAACTAAAGAGAGATTTGATGATTTTCTAGTTACACAGGACCGCAAAATATTGTGTCTGTTTGATAAATTTTGTCAGTAGTTTTTGTAAGGTAACCTTTTTCAGTACCCAAGAACCTTCAACAGTTAATAATTATTAATACTACCTCCTATCTCTCAGCATTGTTACAAACTCAAATTATTTCACGAATCGTCTCCCCACTTTCAATGAGTGACATCATTTCTAGACGCCCCGTAAAATGCTCTAAGAATAAAAATATTCTTTGTTGACTTCTAAATAGTCCAATTATTTTTATTTTTAATCTCAAATCATAAAGATTCTTCTATATATGAAGAAAAAAACAAAATCAGAGCTGTTATCTCAATATTAACTTCATTTTAAGAACTATTGAGGTGCTAATCATCAAGACTTAGTGGTCAGAGGAGTGTGACTACGATGGGGGTGGTCTCGGGTTCGAATCCCTGCTCGGGTATGGATGTACTTATTCTTCCTTTGTGTGAATGTGTCGTTGTGCTGTGAATGACTGGCTACCCTATAAAGGGGTCTTTATGGCATGTGTGTACTGTGGAAGTCGGACTTCTCACCAAACGACGGTACAGTTTGAAAAGAGAAGCAGCGTACCCCAACAACACCTCAATTTATGAATGTTAAAAAGTTATTATTATTTTTTTAATTCTTCATAATTTGATACTTTTTAGTCAATACCGACACGACACAAGCGATTTCGAACCGTACTCTCTCAATCAGGTCGAAAACCGTGGCGAAAACCTACTTTTGACTTTAAAATTAGCTCAACCCGCGCTTCTACTACATCGCCACTGACGGGTAACATCTCAATAACATTTGTTCAATCATCTCACATCTTTGTCAGTACAGTCTGGCATAAAAATGAGAAACCACGTGAAGTTTACTGGAATTTGAATGGAAAATTAAAAATAATAAAAAACAATTTGTTTCAAAATCAACCCAATGCATGTTTCTACTGAATTACAACTGTGAAAACATATATGTTTCACTGCGGTTAACATCAACATTATATTAGTAAACTACTTAATCAACTTCCACCTTTGTCAGTACGGACTGGCATAAAAGTGAGAAACCACGTGAATTTTACTGGAAATTGAATGGATTTTTTATTTCATTTTTTATTTATACTTTTTTAAGGCTGATTTGTTTTAAAACCAATTCAAGCTTCGACTATATTGCAACTATAAAAACATATGTAACATCAACAACATTATTGTAATAAATTGCTTAATCAACTTACATTTCTGGTTGTACAAGTTAGTGCGTTTCATAAAAGTAAGAGAAATTTACCTGGAATCTGAATGATAAATTAAAAAATATAAACAAGATAAAGACCGATTTGCTTCAAAAATATCTTAATCCAAATTATTTCTTTTCCGTAAAAAATGAGCCATGGCTGCTGATTGGAAAAAAGAAAAAAAAACGAAGTCGTGCACCAAATGATTTTCGTACGAAGAAAAAAATTCGTTGGGAAAAACAAAGTGGGGAAGAGCATGAAATGTTTTTGTCTCTCACGTTAAACTAAAAAAAAAAAAAAGATTGTGCTGCATTTGATACAAAACGCTCCAAATGATTAAATGTGTTTGACATCAAATCATTAATCAAATGAGGCAGTGAGAATCAAACGGTTGTAGATGGACTTTTTAAAGCTTCTAGCAAAACGCGCTCAAAGTTTTCCATGAAAACCTTAGGTAGGTTTTCATTGAAACGTTTTTACAAATCGCGATGTATATCATCACCCACCAGAGCTACTAGCACCATCTTTTGCTCTAACACAGAGGAAAGGCACTCCTACCATTTGTACTGATTATCTCCGAGTTTTTAATTTTGGCACTTACACCTCTTTGCTTCTCATTGTCTCAAATACATTCTTTAATACTATGAAGCGAAACATATGATTTATTTATTTATTTATTTATTTTTTGAATGATTTGATTCGCTTTCTTTTTATTTTTTGTATTAGTGGTACCCGCACGGCTTTGCCCGTAGTAGAAAAATGAAAAGTTCATTTGGTTCTCCTTTATATTTACCAATAATGGTTGATGAATTTCTCGCCAATTTGCTGTGTTCAATTTGCTCACCCATGTTACGGTTCAACGTGATGAAAATTTGGTAATTTACTCGTCCACGGTATGATTATTTGCTCTGTAAAATGTTCTTAAAATTGGAAAAGAAAAAGAACAAAATGCTTAACTACAATATAATACTAATCACAGTGCACTTGCACTCACAAATTTATGCTCCACACACGTCTTTAGTCTTTCTCATATAAAATAGGATCTTTATCACCTCAAAATGAGTAAAAAATGACGAAATTTTTCAAAACTGTTTTCGTGCTTAAACTAAATGGTCGACCGGCAGTAATACAGCTTCAACTGCTTCTTATAGCAGTTAGTTACTTTAATAATTCTTTTCACCACGCAGTGGTTAAAAACTAACGAGAAAGATCGGTTTGGCTCGCATGTACAGCTCTGCCTCAATTTCTCCTAGTCTTATATAATAGCTTGTTTCATTTAAAAGTCCACGGAAATAACGTACGCATATATTATGCACTAGTGGCACCGCACGGCTTTGCCCGTAGTAGAAATTAAAAGATCTTTTGGTTCGCCTGTATATTTACAAATAATGTATGATGAATATCTCGCCAATTGGATTGCCCCTGTTACAGTTCCACGTTATGATCACTTGGTCATTTACTCGTCCATCTTACGATAGTTTTTCTCGGGAAAATGTTCTTACAATTGGAATAGAAAAGGAACAAAATCGAATTTTTGAAAATTCGCTTCGAGGTGCTCACCCAAATGCTGCGAACTAATTCTGTGCCAAATTTCATGAAAATTGGCCAAACGGTATAGGCGCTATGCGTGTAACAGACATACAGAGATCCAGAGACACAGACATCCAAAAATCCAGACATTCAGAGACACAGACATCCAGAAATCCAGACATCCAGAGACACAGACATCCAGAAATCCAGATATCCAGAGACAGACATCCAGATATCCAGAGACACAGACTTTCAGCTTTATTATTAGAGTAAAGATTACATCATTTAAAGCCCCTCGCTATTGAAGTCAGTTGTATGTTTGCTTTGGAAGTGAGAAAATCGTCTGTATTCGTTGAGGTGTGTGTCTAACCCTGTTTGTTTTGATATGTTTCGATATTAATTAACTTTAGACTACAAATTTATTTTAATTTTAATTTCCTGACTTCATTGGCCATTTGAAACCACGTTCGTTATCATACGGAAAGAAGAAACAAAAACAGAACTACAACCTCACTGATTAATTCCTTGAAATCAACCGCAATTAAAGAATAATTATTCCTTAGCAGCTGATCCAGTGTAACTGCGTGCAAACAATTTTCAAATATTTGGAAAGCTTTAGGGAAGCATTTGATCGTACCGCCATAACTTTTCAATTTCATTTTTCCAGCAATTTCCAAGACTTTAGAAAGGTGAATCCCTCTGTCTTTCGCTCAGATTCGGAAGACATAAGGTGATTTGTCACTCCTTTGAAAGACGAAGTAAAATATTGACATTGGTAAGTGGCGCCATTTTGATCCCGTACCGAACATTAATAAAAGGCACCGTCTCCGCGCCATTTTTTTTGTTCTTTACTTTTGGGAGCTCACAACAAAGGAGCTTTCTTTGTGACGGGTCGTTTGTGTTTGACGGGAAGAAATTGGAAGAATTTTGTTTCAAGAAAGAACATTCTTTTCCGTATTTTTCAATAACAAACTCCCAGCTTGTCTCGTTCGAATATTTTTATGCGAAAAATGTCTATCCTTCTTTTTTGAATGATATGTTTGGAAAATACATGTACAGAAGAACTTGGGTTATCCGACCCTCGAAAAATCCGGTTCAAATTTGCAGGTTTTATGTTTTTTTCAAAATCTAAGTTCACAAATATTAGTGGGACCACAACTTTTTTTTAAACCCAAATGCAGCACCTTATTTACTTCCTTTTACAAAAAAGGAAGTGTATGTATTCGTGAAAAAATTTTCACTCAAAAATCGGCGTTAATTTAAATTTTTCTCACCCCCGAATGAATGTTGAGTTTTTTTTTTCTACCCGACCACACGTGGATATATGTCTAGGAACCTACAGATACCCGAAATATCCATTTTGACAACCCCCGAATTAATTACAACGAATTTTCTCGTGACGTCCGTATGTACGTAGGTATGTGCGTATGTGTGTATGTATCTCGCATAACCCAAAAACGGTATGTCCTAGAAAGTTGAAATTTGGTACGTAGGCTCCTAGTGGGGCCGGGTTTGCATCTTCCCTTTTGGTTGCATTCGGAAGTTCCTAAGGGGGTCTTTTGCCCCTTTTCTGGGGGGGAAATCACTGTTAATTTCAATGTAAACTGAAGTTGTGTTATGATTTGTCGGACACTTGGCAATATATCGCCAGTTTTTTTGCTCGCCAAGTTTTGTCGCCAATTTGGCGAGAAATTTGGCGATTTTTTTTTTTAAATTTGGTTTTAATTTGGCTAGTGTTGGTGATATTTAGAGAGTAAATAACTGAATCACATTAAAAATTGTCAATAATGGGGAAATGACATTAAATTGGAGTAAAAGGAAGTCATGTGATGCACAAATCAGCTCGTATTAAGATAAATCTCGCGAGCCAGAATGCAGACGAAACTTAAATATAGTTATTTATTCTTACTTATTCTTTCTACCATTCTTGGAGTAATCGTCGATTACGCAATCGAAATCTGAGTAATCGATTACGTTTTTGTGTAATCAAAATCGTAATCTGTCAATGGGATACTCCAGTAATCGTAATGAATATCATAATCGAGCTTTTCTTGCGTAACCGTAACTGTAATCTAAGTAAAAGAAATTATAATTTAGCCTTGTAATCGTGTAATCTTAACTCTCTGAAAGGGAAATAATTTAAGGGGTCACAATACCTTTCAAGCAATTTTTTTAAATTTAAGTAAATTCTATTTTTTGTTGAAACCATAACATGCTTACTTACTTTACAATCAATATTTTTTTTTTTTAATTTTAAAATATTGCTTACTTTTTTTAAAAAATTCAAAACATTTAGGAAAATTTCAATTTTTTAAAATCCCTAAGGCTTTTTTGTTTTTAAACTAATGTAAAAAAATCTTTTTGCTAAACGACCACAATCATCATCTCTAAAAATCTGTGCATTCATTTGCTTTTGTGCTTACTAGAAACTTTTCTGTGATCAATTACGGAAAAAATCGTAATTTTTTTCAAAAAAAAAAAAAGAAAAAAAAAATTGGTTTTTAAAGGTATGACATGTTCTGAACAGTTGAGTAATTTATAAAATGCTTATCCAATGCACAGTTTTGTTAAATATATTATCTTAATTGTAAAAAGTATTACTTTAAATCTGTATCCTTAATAGAAAAAAATCCTTAGGGATTCTTATGACACGAAAACACAAAAAAAAAAAAAAAACGATCATCGAGAAAAATCAATTTAAAGTTTTCTTTTTGCATAAGAACACATAGCGAACATGATCTAAAACCATTCATAACTTTTTAAATATTTGAACTAAATCAGTGAAACTTTTCCCCTGTGTTTCGCATAGTGTTCTTTTTCGAAATAAGCAATAATGTTTTTTGACCGTAGCGTCATTTTTGAGGTTTTGTAACCCATTAAGCCGCCCTTTTACTATTGTATGTGAAGATACTTCAATAATGACATGGAAAACGACTTCAAGCTATTCAGTGCTCGTCCCTTTTTGCAAAAGAGAGTCATAAATCGAGACCTATCTTAAGGGGGTAGTTAGTGCCTGTGAAGGCAAGGAACGTCTCAGAGCATCTCCTTGGGAACGTCTTCCCAAATACTTACAATTGGTCATCCATCAGTTTCCCTTTTCATCTGTCAATGTTAGGCAAACTGTTAAAATTACCTCATTATTTATGATCATATTTCCCTTACATTTATTAATCTTTACTGTAAATAATTCTGTGTGGCAACACCAAGTTTATGTTGTGTAGTTTGGCAACGTTCTGCTTTGTTGTTGTCGTCTCGGCCAGATCGCCATGACAAAATGTATATAAGTGTAACTATCTTTTTCTTCTTTTAATACATATATAATCAAGATGATTCTTGTCCCTGCATTATTCATTCCACTTAAACATAAGTTCTAACACAAACAAGTAAAGCACATTGTTGCCTCAAAACCGTGTTTTAACAGAAAAAATGCAATGATAATCAAGGGTACAAAAGTTTTGCGAAACAAAAAGCTTTTGTTTTTACTCGCTTTTACAAAAAAAGGGAGTATTGTATTTGCAAAAAAATTTTCACTCAAAAATCGGCGTTAATTTAAATTTTTCTCACCCCCGAATGAATGTTGAGTTTTTTTTTTCGACTCGACCACACGTGGATTTATGCCTAGGAACCTACAGATATCCGAAATATCCATTTTGACAACCCCCGAATTAATTACAACGAATTTTCTCGTGACGTCCGTATGTACGTAGGTATGTGCGTATGTGTGTATGTATCTCGCATAACCCAAAAACGGTATGTCCTAGAAAGTTGAAATTTGGTACGTAGGCTCCTAGTGGGGCCTAGTTGTGCATCTTCCCTTTTGGTTGCATTCGGAAGTTCCTAAGTGGGTCTTTTGCTCCTTTTTGGGGGGAAATCACTGTTAATTTCAATGTAAACTGAAGTTGTGTTATGATTTGTCGGACACTTGGCAATATATCGCCAGTTTTTTTGCTCGCCAAGTTTTGTCGCCAATTTGGCGAGAAATTTGGCGATTTTTTTTTAAATTTGGTTTTAATTTGGCTAGTGTTGGTGATATTTAGAGAGTAAGCAATTGAATCACATTAAAAATTGTCAATAATGGGGAAATGACATTAAATTGGTGTAAAAGGAAGTCACGTGATGCACACATCAACTCGTATTAAGATAAATCTCGCGAGCCAGAATGCAGACGAAACTTAAATATATTTATTTATTTTTACTTATTCATTCTACTATTCTTGGAGTAATAGTCGATTACGCAATCGTAATCTTAATAATCGATTACGCTTTTGTGTAATCATAATCTTAATCTGTCAATGGGATACTCCATTAATCGTAATGAATATCATAATCGTGCTTTTCTTGCGTAATCTGAGTAAAAGAAATTATAATTTAGCCTTGTAATCGTGTAATCTTAACTCTCTGAAAGGGAAATCATTTAAGGGGTCACAATACCTTTCAAGCAATTTTTTTAAATTTAAGTAAATTCTATTTTTTGTTGAAACCATAACATGCTTACTTACTTTGTAATCAATATTTTTTTTTTTAAATTTAAAATAGTGCTTACTTTTTTTAAAAATTCAAAACCTCTAGGAAAATTTCAATTTTTTACTTTCTTCTATATCTAATACATAGAAGAAAGTATTGGATTCGTGCAAATTTTCGAATTTCGAATTTTGACGGATTCGAACGTTTTGAGGTGTGCTGAGTCCATTTCGACTATTTTTGGAAAATGTCTGTCTGTCTGTGTGTGTGTGTGTATGTATGTGTGTGTGTGACCAGTTTTTTGTGGCCGCTCTACAGCAAAAACTACCGCATGAAATTGAACGAAACTTGGTACACATATGTGCCCCTATGTGAACTTGTGCCCATTGGTTTTTGGTGCGAATTCTTCCAAGGGGGAATGGAGCAATGGGACGTTTTTTGAGTTACGCGTGATTGCTATTCCTCAGGAAGTAACTGGCGGAATCAAACAAAATTTGGTCCACATGTTGCCCCTAAGAGGAGCAGGTGCTGATTCAATTTTGGTGTCAATAGCTCAAACGGGGGTTGAGTTATAGAACGTTTTTTGTCGTCAATTGTGACTGCTGTATCTCAAGAAATAACGAACGGAATCAAA
Organism: Uloborus diversus; assembly: GCF_026930045.1. Classification (NCBI taxonomy): domain Eukaryota; kingdom Metazoa; phylum Arthropoda; class Arachnida; order Araneae; family Uloboridae; genus Uloborus; species Uloborus diversus. Next base: position 266,866,580 of record NC_072731.1, read on the forward strand.
CAAAAAATTTTCGACAAGTAGCCCTTAGTGGGTATAAGAGCTGATTTTATTTTGGTGTCAACAGCTAGAAAGGGGATAGTGCAATCACCCGTTCTTTTTTTCCATTGTGAGTGCCCTATCTCAAGAAGTAATGCTACGTTCTGGTTGAAATTTGGAATATATGTGAATCCATATGTACACAGGCTTTGGTTCAATTTTGACGCCAATCGCGCCAAGAGGTGCTGATTTATTTTTATTATCATTATTTTTTAGTGAATAAAAATAGTTTTATTAATGCAACAATAAGAAAGATAAATCGTAATAGATTGTCGTCTGCGTATTTCTCGTGATTTTAATTGTATGGAAATGATAGGAAATATTATCTCAATGATTTAAAAATTTTAACTGTTGCCATCTTATGTTTGTTAACAATTAAAATATTTGTAATTAATTCAAGCAAGGCTTTTAAAATAACTTTCAATTTTCGCTCTTTGCTTTGCTTTTGCAATAATTCAGACATTGGGATGGTCGTCAAGTTTTTGCATGTGTCATTTTGTTTTTGTTAGGAATATTGCTTTCTCGTCAAGCATGGGGAGGGATCAGAAAAAGGAAAAATATAGAAGAAAGTTTCGTGATGGCCACAACATACTAGTTAAAATCCGTAAGGCTTTTTTGTTTTTAAACTAATGTAAAAAAAATCTTTTTGCTAAACGATCACAATCATCATCTCTAAAAATCTGTGCATTCATTTGCTTTTGTGCTTACTAGAAAATTTTCTGCAATCAATTACGGAAATAATCGTAATTTTTTTCAAAATAAATTGGCTTTTAAAGGTATAACATGCTCTAAACATTTGAGTCATTTATAAAATGCTTATCCAATGCACAGTTTTGTCACATATGTTATCCCAATTGCAAAAAGTATTACTTTAAAGCTGTATCTTTAATGGAAAAAAATCCTTAGGGATTCTTATGACACGAAAACACACAAAAAGAAAAAAAAAAGATCATCGAGAAAAATCAATTTCAAGTTTTCTTTTTGCATAAGAACTTATAGCGAGCATGATCTAAAACCATTCATATAACTTTTTAAATATTTGAACTAAATAAGTAAAACTTTCCCCCTGTGTTTGGCATAGTGTTTAGTTTCGAAATAAGCAATAATTTTTTTGACCGTTTGGTCATTTTTGAAGTACTGTATCCCATTAAAGCCGCCCATTTACTATTGTATGTGAAGATACTTAATAATTACTGTATTACTAAGACTTAAGTACTTACTTAAGTAGATTAGTTTTGAAATAAGATTACGTAATCTAAATAATCGATTAGGTTTTTATGTAATCATAATTATGATCGTAATCTGTCAATGGGATACTCCAGAAATCGCAATCAAAATCATAATTGGGCGTTTCTTGCTTAATCGCAACTGTAATCTAAGTAAAAGGAATTAAAATTTAGCCTTGTAATCGTGTAATCTTGACTTTTTGAAAGTGAAAACATTTAAACCGCCCTATTGTCTGTGAAGATAAGATACGTCAATAATAACATAGAAAACGACTTCAAGCTATTCAGTGCTCGTCCCTGTTCGCAAAAGAGAGTCATAAATCGAGACAAATCTTCAGTAGTTAGTGCCTGGGGGGGGGGGGCAGGAACGTCCCAGGGCATCTCCTTGGGAACGTCTTCCCAAATACTTACGATTGGTCATCCATGAATTTCCCTTTTCATCTTTCAATGTTAGGCAAACAAGCAAAGCACATTGTTGCCTCAAAACCGTATTTTAACAGAAACGAGCTGATGTGTGCGTCACATGACTTCCTTTTACTCCAATTTAATGTCATTTCCCCATTATTGCCAATTTTAATGTGATTCAATAGTTTACTCTCTAAATATCAACAACAATGGCAAAACTGAAACCAAATTTATTAAAAAAAAATCTCCAAATTTGTCGCCAAGTTGGCGACAAAACTTGGCGACCAAAAGTCTGAGGATATATCGGCAAGTGTCCGACAAATTATAACATGCACCACTAGATCCCACTAGGAGTCTAACTACCAAATTTCAACTTTCTATGATATACCGTTTTTGAGTTAAGCGAGATACATACACACATACATACGGAAGTCACGAGAAAATTCGTTGTAATTAATTCGGGGGTCGTCAAAATGGATATTTCGGGTGTCTGTACGTTCCTCGGCACATATCCACGTGTGGTCGGGTTGAATAAAAAACTCAACATTCATTTGGGGGTGAGCAAAATGTAAATTAAGGCCGATTTTTGGGTCAAATTTTTTTCGCGAATACAATACTTCCTTTTTTGTAAAAGGAAATAAAAATGCAATGATAATCAAAGGTACAAAAGTTTCACGCAACAAAAAGCTTTTGTTTTTACTTCCTTTTACAAAAAAGGAAGTAATGTATTCGCGAAAAAAATTTGACCCAAAAATCGGCCTTAATTTACATTTTGCTCACCCCCAAATGAATGTTGAGTTTTTTATTCAACCCGACCACACGTGGATATGTGCCGAGGAACGTACAGACACCCGAAATATCCATTTTGACGATCCCCGAGTTAATTACAACGAGATTTCTCGTGACGTCTGTATGTACGTAAGTATGTGCATATTTGGCTATGTACGTATGTATCTCGCATAACTCAAAAACGATATGTCCTAGAAAGTTGAAATTTCGTACGTAGACTCCTAGTGGGGTCTCGTTGAGCACCTTCTCTTTTGGTTGCATTCAGATGTTCCTAAGTGTGTCTTTTACATCTTCTTGGGGGTAAAATCAGTGCTAATTTCAATGCCAACTCAAGTGCTGTTATATTTTTGCAGACACTTGGCAATAAATCATCAAGCTTTTGGTCGTCAAGTTTTGTCGCCAACTTGGCGACGTTTTTTTTTTAAATTTTGTTTTAATTTGGCCATATTTAGAGAGTTAACAATTGAATCACAATAAAACTGCCAATATTGGAAAAATTTATCAGTATAAAACGTTTTCTTTGCTTCGATTCGCAACAAACTTGGGGTGAAAACATTTAAAGTGTTTCTTTGCTTACCCCGAGGCACTATTATCATTAAATTGGAGCAAAAGGAAGTCATGTGATGCACACATCAGCTTTTTTTTATATTTTCATGAGAAAGTAGTAAACAACTGAGAAAATATTTTATCAAAAGAAAAGTTAATTTGCATTTGTTTTTCAGTGGCTCTTCAAACACCATTTTGTATGTATTGCCTTTATTTTTTGCTACATGACATCTAGTTGTAAATAAGTTTTTTTTTTTAAATGTTTTCAAAATAATTTCTCACAGCGTTTTATCTTAAATTTATGTTTTGTATGTTTACAGCTCATATTATCTTTAGTTAATAAGTATATGAAAGGGAAAAGTTTGTATTGATAGATTTTATAAAATGTGTTTACATTTGTTTGTATCAATAAATTATTTTAACACAAATTTTGTTTTTTAATTTATCTTTCTATGGCTATTTTTTTAGAGTCTTTATAATTGCAATTCACTGCTGTATTAAAACTGTAATGTATAAACAATTTTATAAAATACTCATTTATGCAAAAAACAAAGCGCTTTATGACTAAAAAGTGGAAATCATAGCGAAACGTATTATACCTAATCTTATTTTTTTATGAGTGCTAAGTTGAAACCTTTTAGCACTTGTAAAAGTGCATTTTCTTCAGTAAGCATTTGTTTCAATAAAATAATAGTTTAAAAAACTAAAAAAACACGCTTTCGTAGCAAAATAAACTAAAAATAGAAAAATAATCTTTGGATAATAATAGTAGTTGACCAATCACTTAATTTTAATGTAATACAAAAAACCGTGGGGTGCTGTCTATTTACATTTTTGCTTGGACAACAAATGGAGGAAATTCAAGACAAGTGATAAGAAGCCCCCCACGCTTTTTTGTATTACATTAAAATTAAGTGATTGGTCAACTACTATCATCCAAAGATTATTTTCCACTTTTTAGTTCATTTTACTACGAAAGCGTGTTTTTTTTTTAGTTTTTTAAACTATTATTTTATTTTCTTCTTTTTAGTTTAACTTGTTTTACGAAAAAATATTCATTTCAACATTGTTCAAAATCTTTTACGCTAATCCATCTCAGTCATCGATGTATGTGTGCGGAAATCTTATCTACATTACTTTGAAAATTTGAGATGCATTTGAATAAAAGTTTTGTTCAACAATGGTCTGATCAGCAATGAATTTTCAATTGAAGGCTCACCTAACTTGTGACATGAAATTAGTTAAAAACAATTATATTTCATGTTCTAATTACTTTGAAACATTGGAACAAATTTTGTCTGATGCAGAAAAATGAAAGGTTTTTGTAGATATTTTTGAATAATTTTTGCGAGCATTTTTCAATGTATTTTTTTTTTTAATTTTTCCTTTTTCACATTGTTGGGTTTATGTCAAAATATTGATTAAAATTGGAGAAAACTAACAATTAAAAGAGTTAATTAATTAATTTGATCATAGAATATTGCATTGTCATTGGGTCTGAGGTCGCGTGCCAAATTTCAAAAGAATCCGATCGCAGGAAGTGGGCGAAATTTGAGCTGCAAGATTCCGTTTCAAGATACATACATACATATATACATACTTACATATATACATACATACATGCATACATACAGGTGAAGTTAATAAATAACTAAAAGCGTGTTAAAAATGAAATCAAAGCATATGCAAATAGCTTATCAACAGATCATAAAATTGTTCCTGTAGAGTTATAGGAACATAAAACTAAGATGTACCATTTTGCTAAAAAAAAAAACCCATCGAAGTATTTTTCAATTTCTGCGTCATCTGCTCCAGTTCAACGATTGTTTAGCACTGCTGGAATTTTTTTTTTTTACTTCTCGAAGAATGAGAAAGAAAACAGACATCAATGGGAAGCATCAATTACACTTAAATTCATTTAATTCCTGCTTTTGTTTTCAATTGTTTAGTTCCGTATCCATTATTTACACTTTCTGCGTTTTTAATTACATAGTTATTTTTGTGCACAAAGAACCATACGAGGGTCTTTTTTTTTTTTATAAAGCTGCATACTAAATTAACTGATGTTATACTAAATAGCTGAGACTACAATGCTGAAATGTACCACACTATTTCCAGAAATTATAAACTTTAAAATGTTGAGCAGTTTATAAGTCGTTGTATAATGTACCCTCACTTTAAACTGTCTAGATGTTTTTACTTTCTTTTATATCTAACATATAGAAGAAAGTATTGGATTCGTGCCAATTTTCGAATTTCGAATTTTGACCGGATTCGAAAGTTTTGAGGTACGCTGAGGTCATTTCGACCATTTTTGGAAAATGTCTGTATGTGTGTGTGTATCCGTGTGTGTTTGTTTCACGTATGCGTGTGACAGGTTTTTTGTGGCCGCTCTACAGCAAAAGCTAGCGTATTAAATCGAACGAAATTTGGTACACATTTGTTCCCCTATGTGAACTTGTGCCCATTGGTTTTTGGTGCAATTTCCTTCAAGGAGGGTGGAGCAATGAGACGTTTCTTGAGTTATGCGTGCCTGCTATTCCCCAAGAAGAAACTGGCGAAATCAAACAAAATTTGGACCATATGCTGCCCCTAACAGATGATTCAATTTTGGTGTCAATAGCTCAAACGGGGGTTTTGCTATAGAACGTTTTTTGTCGTCAATTGTGACTGCTGTATCTCAAGAAATAATGAACGGAGTCAAACAGAAATTCATCGACAAGTAGCCCTTAGAGTTTATAAGAGCTGTATTTTGGTGTCAATAGCTGAAAAGGGGTGGCGCAATCGAACGTTCTTTGTTTTCCATTGTGAGTGCTATATCTCAAGAAGTAACGATACGTTCTGGATGAAATTTGGAATAAACGTGAATCCATATGTAAATAGGCGTTGGTTCAATTTTGGCGCCAATCGCTCCATGGGGGCTGATTTTTTTTCTTTTTTTTTTTTTTTTTGTGTGAATAAAAAACACTTTATTATTGCAACAGTAAGAAAGATAAATCGTTATAAGCTATCGTCTGCGTAATTCGCGTGATTTTAATTGTTGGAAAATGACTAGAAAATCGCGATGATTTCAACTTTTTAACTGTTGTCATTTTGTGTTTGTTAACAAATAAATGTAATTATTTTAAGCAAGGCTTTTAAAATAATTTTCAGTTTTCATTCTTTGCTTTGCTTTAGAGATAAATCCGGACTTGGGATGGTCGTCAAGTTTTGGCGTATATAATTTTTTTTTGTTGGTAATATTGCTACCTCGTCAAAAATGGGAAGGGATCATAATGAAACGAAAGATATAGAAGAAAGTTTCGTAATGGCCACAACATACAATTAAAAAAATGAAATCATACTATGAAGTTAGTAATTCAATTTGTAAAGTAATAACTGTTAACTATTTTTCATTTGAAATTTCGTGTCTTACTATGTTCCTGAATTTAGATTGAAATGTGTTTTTTGCTAGAATACAAATCCAATATGTTTCTTGTCGAAGCAGGTCACGTGATTTGATGAAGGTTAGACGTGATTATCCTTTCGTGATTGGAATGCTATTTTGCTAGTCATTCTGGATGATGCAACCTATTCTCGACTAATTCTGAATTATCTATTTAATGAAATTGAAGTACTACATTCGCAAGATCTAATTATAATTTATGCATACATGCAAATAAAATATTTCATTTAAAATGAAATATGGGGCTTGAATTTGAATAATTATCTCTGTAAAAAAAACTTGGTTTATGCTTCAGCTTTAATCTGACCCAACATTTTGAATTGCGCTCGTGTTAGTCAAAATTACTGTAAAATTACTGTCAAAGGTGCTGTAAATCACTGCATTGTTCCTACGAATACTCATAACTTCGTGAGACTTCATTTTAATAGTTTCCGTCACTAAAACCATTCTTAATTTCTTATTACGCATTCTTTCTACCAAGCTTGGAATAATCGTAGATTACGTAATCGTAATCTGAGTAATCGATTACGTTTTTGTGGAAGCATAATCGTAATCTGTCAATGGGATGCTTCAGTAATCGTAATCAATGTCATAATCGGGCTTTTCTTGCGTAATCGTAACTGTAATCTAAGAAAAGAAATTTCAAAATTACTGTAAAATTGCTGTCAAAGTTATTGTAAATCACTGCATTGTTCCTACGAATGCTCATAACTTCCCCCGTGAGACTTCGTTTTAAAAGTTTCCGTCACTAAAACCACTCTTATTTTATTATTACGCGTTCTTTCTACCAGGCTTGGAATAATCGTCGATTACGTAATCGTAATCTGAGTAATCGACTACGTTTTTGTGCAATCATAATCGTAATCTGTCAATGGGATGCTTCAGTAATCGTAATCAATGTCATAATCGGGATTTTCTTGCGTAATCGTAACTGTAATCTAAGAAAAGAAATTTCATAATTACTGTAAAATTGCTGTCAAAGTTACTGTAAATCACTGCATTGTTCCTACGAATGATCATAACTTCGTGAGACTTCATTTTCATAGTTTCAGTCACTAAAACCACTCTAAACCAGGAGGCATTTACTTGCCGAAGTAATAGTTCTCCTGCGAATATTTTATTCCCAAAGACGTCTTCCAGCAATCTGATTTTTTTTTTAAACTCAAAGATTTTCTCGTGAATGAGTTTTCGATGACGAAAACTTTATTTCGAACAGAGGGAAACCGAGTATTAGGCAGGAAATTGCCAACTCGCCACACAAAAGAGCCCGTCGATTTTCATCTTCTGAATCTGCTGGAGATGTATGAATAGAAAACCCAACGAAAAAAAAGTGTTTTACTTTGGAGCGATAGAATCTTAAACGTGTGGTTCCCTGCAAAATTTTTTCGTTTCACTGTGATGTAATGTAATATGTTAAGCGATGAAATATGTGAAAAGTGTTAGGTTTTTGCCTGAAGTTATTTGAAAGCAATCAGCTGTATGGAAATAGTTACGCAAAAGCCTATGCATGTCTAAAACCTACATTTTACTTCAAAATATAAATAAAAAAACGTGGAATGGAATGTTTTAACTTATTCAGCACTTTTAAATCATCGTAAGGTAATGTATTTTAGAGCTAGATTTTTGAATCTTATATAATTAAAAACTGAGCGTATGTACCTATGGTATGTATGTATGAGTTACTTCTCCAAATTTGGCGAAATGCGAAACTTTGCTATGGTAACCCTAGCCCCGAAAAAATGAAAAATCCGATCCAAAATGGCTAAACTTAAGCTCATGCGTCGGCCTATCTATATAGCGGCTCTAGTTAGTCCTACAATGATTTTAAATAGGGAAAACCACTTTAGGATAAAGTAATCCAAACGCAAGGGTAACGTTGCCCCCCCCCCCCCAAAAAAAAAATAATAATAAATTTGAATTTTGTCATCTCCAATTCAAATTATGTTTTTCGCAATCACGAGTGTGTGTGTATGTAGGCGGGTGTGTTTGTGTGTGTGGGGGGGTATGTGTATGTGTCTGTGTGCAGGCATGAATTTGTGGGTAGTTGTGTGTATGAGTGTTTGTGTGCGTGGGGGCGGGGTATGTGTATGTGTGTGTAGGCATATGTGTTTTTGCCTGTGTGCAGGCATGAATATGTGAGTAGTTGTGTATATGTGTGTTTGTGTAGGTGTATGCATGTATGCGTATATATGTTTGTGTGTGTATGTGTGTGTTTAGTTGTGTATGTATGCGCGCGTGTGTGTGTGTAGTTGTGTATGTATGCGCGTGTGTGTAGGATATGGACGCAACCTGGAGACGGTTTTCTCTGGAGGAGCAGCATCGTGAGGCCGGCCGACGGGTGGTGCTGGCAGAGGGTGGCGCCGGTGGGAAATAAAATGATAGCACGCCAAAAACAGTCCAATGAAAGCAATAAGCAATCGTGATTGCTCAAAAAAAAAACAATAATAAAGGGCAAATGTACTTTAAAACAAAGTGATCAGTATTCAAAAATTAAATTCAGAAAACTCTAGATGCGCAAAAAATGTTTCCACAGCTTGGAAATATGAATAGTAACTTTATTATTGAGAAAAGATAAAATATGAGCCAAAGTAGCCCGTGTTTACAGTAAAGGGTTAGTACAATATTTTAAACTGTTCGTCGTTCAAAATAACGCCCTTTTTTTCGGTGTGGGGGGGGGGGAGATCGTACTCACCGTTCATATTACGGAGTCACATAGAAAAAAGTTTTATTTCATTATTCCCAATACACAGAAAGAAGACTTTTGAAAAGATAGCAGCAAGAGGCGACAATTTTAGAGCACTTTTCGAAAATAAAAAGATGTCGTAAAATACCGCCTTTTTACCAATTAAAAAAAAAAAAAACCCCTAAACTATCTCCTTCTTTTTTTTATGTTGTTTGATGTGCTGTAGAAACAAAGATTTCGAAAAATACTAGGTCAGAAAAAGCTCGCGATTGAAAACAATTTTTCATGCGCAACAACGGTCCATTTCACAAAATAAACCTAATTTACATTTTGATGAAGCATTAAAAGGATTTTTTTTTTTTTTACTTATGTTAAGGACTTCACGGTAACTTAACGAGGCTTTTCATTTCAAAAAGATTAATTGAGATTCGAAAAATTATTTTCAGCAATATTTTTCAAGACCGCGAGAATTTTACATTTATTTTAAAGCAGGCATTAATTTGCTACTTTTAAATAGATAGTTCTGCAGAAGTAATTTCATCCAGAAACATACTTTTTTTCCTCCAAAATTCATTTTTGAGTACGTAATATCGATCGACCTTTTCGTCAATGTCTGAATGAGCAAAATAACAATAATAATAACAATTATTAGTATAAGTAAATAAGTAATAGTACATATTAAAATAAAAACTAGTTAAATAAACTAAAAACAGGTATGATCGTATAATACACTGAAAATGTAGCCACATGCCCGAAATCATAATCAAGCATTAACGGCAGAAAATTGTCTGTCAAATGAAGCCTATATCATTCTCAATGAAAATCCCAATATGATGAAAATTTTTCTGCTTCTTCTCTACAAAGTATAAAATGAAGTATCCAAAAAGCGTCTGTATGTTTAAACCCTCAAAACTCGAGAACTACCCGGCTGATTTTGCTGAAATTTTCACAATTTGTTCCTTTATCATCTGAGAAGGTTTGCAGGTCAGTTCGAAAACAGTTCGATGAATAGTTCTTTTTTTATTTCAATTTAGGTCCAGTTTTCACATAAATTCTTAAATATGGAGGTGAAAAATTACTTGCACATATTAATATTACATATCGTTAGAAAGGGTAGAATTTTCCGCGTTTTACGCTATTTGTTCCAATGCTCGAACTTTATTACGGCGGGAGTTATTTGCGTATTTAGCTTGAATTTTTTCAGGCTTAGCTGAAATTTAGGCACTACTTTCTTCGTTAAATAAATCAATAAAAAGTGAAGGAATTGTCCCACAGCTTTCTTTTTGACGCCATTGGAAAAAGCCACCTTTTTTACTCCAGATCTAACTCGACCTATGGTCGAAAAAATAAGCTTTTATCTCGAAAGGAAAAAAGTTACAAGACTTTTTAAACCAAGTTTAAAAATCTCATTTCCATTCAAATTGTGATCCATTTTCTTTCGCATTTTAATTCCTTAAACTTATTTTTTGTTTCCATGGTTACGCTTTTGAAAATCCATCTTTCTGGACTTAATTTCTTAAAAGTATTTTAATATCTGTCGTCATTGTTTGGAAGGGAAATCATGATGTTTTATTTATTTATTTTTTTTACACCTGATTTTTGAATATACGTCACTTGACACAATTTTTATTTTCAAGGTAGACCGGGCAAAGCCGGGCAACCCAGCTAGTATCTTATATAATTAAAAACTGAGCATATGTATCTATGTATGAATGTCCAAGTAATAAATCCAACAATGTGAAAAAGGAAAAATTAAAAAAAAAATGCATTAAAAAATGCTCGCAAAAATTATTTAAAAATATCTACAAAAACCTTTAATTTTTCTGCATCAGACAAAATTTGTTCCAATGTTCCAAGGTAATTAGAACATGAAATATAATTGTTTTTAACTAATTTCCTGCCAAAATTTAGGTGAACCTTCCATTGGAAATTCATTGCTGATCAGACCATTGTTGAACAAAACTTTTATTCAAATGCATCTCAAATTTTCAAAGTAATGTAGATATGATTTCCGCACACATACATGGATATTTTTTCGAAAAACAAGTTAAACTAAAAAGAAAAAAATAAAATAATAGTTTAAAAAACTAAAAAAACACGCTTTCGTAGCAAAATGAACTAAAAAGTGAAAAATAATCTTTGGATGATAGTAGTTGACCAATCACTTAATTTTAATGTAATACAAAAAAGCGTGGGGGGCTCCTTATCAGTTGTCTTGAATTTCTTCCATTTGTTGTCCATGGAAATATGTAAATAGACAGCACCCCACGCTTTTTTGTATTACATTAAGTGATTAAAAATTAAGTGATTGGTCAACTACTATCATTCAAAAATTATTTTTCACTTTTTAGTTCATTTTGCTACGAAAGCGTGTTTTTTTAGTTTTTTTCCCCCCTCGAATATGAAAAAAATAAATTCTGGGTTTTGTTTTGAGGCTTTACCTATAATCGGGGAATTTAACAAGTTTCCTTTTTGATTATTTTTCCGCAATCTGCCGCAAAATGTATTTATTTTTTATATTTTTTGTTCAAGCTTGATTGTTAAATACGCCTCACTTATTTATTTTCAAGGTAGACCGTGCAAAGCCGGGCGACGCAGGTAGTTTGATAATAATTTTTGACAACGTTTGACAAACAGAGAAATGCTTTGCTTTGACAAGGCAATAAATACGTTTACCAGTGTGGGAAAACATTACGCTGGTTTTATTTCGCTAAGCGTTTTTCATTAAGTCAATTTAAACTACTATAAATTAATTACATAATGCGAGCTAACAAAGGAATCACTCTGTCTAACATTTAACAAATAACTACAGTGATACGACCTTATACGAATAAACAAAGAAAGTCCCACCGTCCTATTGCGTCTGGTCATTTTCTAGCTTGGGTAATAATTGGTATGCCCATAAAAAAGAAACGGTAATGTGAATGCGGCAGTAAAAATAATAGATAGAAATAGTTATTGAGGCTGATTTGCACCCGACACTTAATGTAAAGAATGTATTTACAATGTATAACCGGTATGGTATTATTTTTCGTTATCAATGTCCAAGGTCTCAATCTTTAAAATATAACCAAATAAAGAACTTTTTTTAACAATGCGTAAATTAAGAGAAAAAAAAAACATATTCTGTCATGAATCAAACACAATAACACCACTGAATACCCAAATCGGAAGAAATTTTATTTAGGAAATGATCTTTACTAATAAATCTTTACTAATAATAAAGCTGAAAGTCTCTCTGTCTGGATGTCAGGAGGATGTCTGGATGTCCGGAGGATGTCTGGATGTCTAGATTTCTGTGACGCTCATAGCACTTAGACCGTTCGACCGATTTTCATGAAATTCGACACAAAGTTTGTAGCATGGGGGTGTGCACCTCGAAGCGATTTTCTGAAAATTCGATGTGGTTCTTTTTCTATTCCAATTTTAAGAACAAAACTATCATAAGATGGACGAGTAAATTACGAAATTATCACAACGTGGAACCGAAACATGGGCACAAGCCAATTGGAGAGATACAAAATTATCATAACGTGGAACCGTAATATGGGTACAAGCCAATTGGAGAGAAAATTCACCATACAGTATTTGTAAATATACAGGCCAACCAAAATACCTTTAAATTTTTCCATTAAGGGCAAAGCCGTGCGAGTACTACTAGTAATAAAGTACAAAAATAAATAAGTAATTGAAGAAAATTAAAAAAAAAAAAAAACTTGAGAAAAAAAGGCGATGATATTTGTCTCTAGAAGAGCGATTTTTTCAGTCACTAAGCTAACTTTCAAGAACTTAATGGGTTTTACCGCAATGCATCACATTTCTCGCCATCTACTAGTCACAAAAACAATAGTCACAGAAACAATAGCATCAAGGCAAGGAAATGTTGAGTAAAAAAAGAATGTTGATTAATGAATAAAATAAATGAAAAGTTCAAATTGAAATTCATAAAATAATAATAATAATCTTTACTAATAATAAAGCTGAAAGTCTCTCTGTCTGGATCTTTTTGATACAAAATGAGTTTATAACATGGGAGTGCGCACTTAGAAGTGATTTTTCGGAAATCCTATTTTGTACTTTTTCTATTCCAATTTTAAGAAAATATTACCGAGCAAATTATGACAACGTGGACAAATAAATTACGAAATTATCATAACGTGGAACCGTAACATGGGCAAGCAAAAGAATATATCAAATTGGCGAGAAATTCTTAATCCATTATTTGTAAATATACAGTCGAACCAAATGACCTTTTAATTTTCTACTACGGGCAGAGCCGTGCGAGTACCACTAGTAATAATAATAATAAACAAATAAATCAATCAATAAATAAATCGTACTAATGTGCATAACTAGAATGGTAATACTGTATAGCAAGTACTATTTTCAGATGACAAATTCTCTGGGCACATTCTGAAGGAGGTACTTATGAATACAAAGGAGAAAAGATACAAAATATTCAAGAGTTGCATCTTCGACGAAAGAGAACTACCGAGGAAAAGAAAGAGATGCCTGCGGTAGGAAATCGAGCTGATATCCGCTCAGAAAGTTGATGATTCCATCAATATAAACTCAGTACATGTAACAATAAAATAGAAACGTGAACAAAATGCTCAGAAGAAAAAAATAAAAGATTTTTCTCCTATTGACGAAACCGTCGTCAGTGGAAATTTGGACCTCGAAAAAAAAATCAAAAGAAACAAGTGAGAGTTAAACGCAAGTTGAAATTTGGCCAATAATATTTTGGTCTTATTTGTTTTTATTCCGAAACAAAATATGACAAACTTGTTCCGCGATTCTATTTTTGTTCTGTCTCTGAGATTTGTAAATTTATCGTCTAATATGCTCTACATTTGGTTTCTGTTCGCTAGATCTCCTGTAAGGTGAAATTTTTCTTTGCGAATATACAGTGATGTTACAAAATGATATTTGTTCCATTTTTCTCAATCAATTAGAACAGGAGATATAAGCGATTCTAATTGAACCAATTTTCAAGGCTTCTCTTTCGAGAAATTGCTATAACACTAGATCCACTTTCCAGACAATTTTCAACTATAACACTAGGTCCATTTTCCGGACAATTTTTCAATTACTTTCTTTTTAAACATTTTGGAGGAAGTTGCTTTGTTGCTTATGAATATTTTACTGTTATTACTTTATTTTAAATTCATTGTGCGTACGTTAATTGATTTTCTTTTTAATTAGAAAGTCACTTGGCGAATTTGGCGATGAATTATGGAGTTTTTTTTACATTTGAAAGCTACTGCAAATGTATTTTTGATGTAATTTGTTTTTCTTTAATTCAACGAATTTTCTTTAAATTTTTAGCACAGGCATCGCTGTGCGGGTACTACTAGTGAATTTAATAAAAATCGTTTAAAACTCAAAATAATTGACAGATGCAGAAAAAAGAATAATATACATTTCGTAAAGTAACTACCGTTGGTGTAAACAGCATAACTCTTTTTAAAAAATACCCTGTGCAATCCATTGGATAAGGAAATACTGTTGTTTGAAAATAGTGTTCGAAAAATGCTGAACTAGTTATTTCTCCCAATTCTATACAGTTTAATAGGCGCGCAGACGAAAGTACTATCAGTGAAGACGATAACTTTTTATGTCATCAGAACTTTCCCTGCAGCAAGGAATTGCTATAATTCTATTAATTGTTCCAGGTTAAGAGGAACTAATAAAGCTGGCCAGGGAGAAAAAATCTAGCTTTAGGAAATATAAGATGAATCATTCTTTTTTGACTGGATTTATTTTTTCTTTTTTGTTTAAAAGTTTCAGAAAAAATAAACTGGAGAAAGTTTCTTAAGTTGATATTTTTTCTGTAAAAATAAACTGGGAGAAAAGTTTGGTATTTTTTCGTGGACTGCATCGCAAAAGAAAGAAATATCGGTGGTAAAAATGTTCTTCTTCGAGTAATTGAATTAATAATTTGACATTTATTCATTAATTGCTAAGAAAATATCAATTTTTAGAGACTCTGTCTGTAAAGTAACCCGCTAATTTTACAACTGCGAAATAATGGTTAAACAGACAATCAGTGGTGTATTTTTTATTAATTAGTATTTTTACCAAAAAAAAAAAACGGAAGATGGGTCAAATACAACCAACCAGCTAAGTTGATGCATTTGTTAAGTAAATTTCAATATATGAAGATTTTTTTTTTGCCGGTGAGTATACTTTTATGCATTAAACCAACTGTCGTCTGTATTTTTCTTCGATTGCCTTCAAGTTAATGTAAAAGTTAATAGCGAATGAACGATAAGTTACAATGAAACGAGCTGATGTGTGCATCACATGACTTCCTTTTACTCCAATTTAATGTCATTTCCCCATTATTGGCATTTTCAAGGTGATTCAATAGTTTACTCTCTAAATATCACCAACAGTGGCCAAATTAAAACCAGATTTTTAAAAAAAAATCGCGAAATTTGTCGCCAAGTTTGCGAAAAAACTTGGCGACCAAAATACTGGCGATATATCGCCAAGTGTCCGCCAAATTTTAACACCACTTGAGTTTACATCGAAATTAACAATGATTTCCCTCCTAAAAAGGGGCAGAAGACCCCCATTAGAAACATCCGAATGCAACCAAAAGGGAAGGTGCACAACTCGACCCCACAAGGAGTTTACGTATCAAATTTCAACTTTCTAGGACATACCATTCTTGAGTTATGCGACATAAATACGCACATCCGCACATACGTACATACAGACGTCACGAGAAAACTCATTGCAATTAATCGGGAATCGTCAAAATGGATATTTCGCGTGTCTATACGTTCTTATGCACTTATCCACGTGTGGGTGAGTCGAAAAAAATATTCAACATTCATTCAGGGGTGGATAAAATGGAAATTAAGGTCGATTTTTGAGTGAACATTTTTTCGCGAATACAATACTTCCTTTTTTAAGTAAAAAAAAAGTTAAAAATTGTCTTTGCAAAGCAATACAGAGAGTTGAGCAATATATTGTCTTCCAAAGTTTGAAACTGATGTTTAAAACTTAAACCATGAAATTCTCAACTGCAAGTCGAGTCGGCTTATTACAATATCGGTTAAAATAATATCCAGATTAATATAATAAATTTTCACTGTATCAAACCGTAGGTAGCGAACCGTATCCGAATAATGAAATATCCCGCTTGCTAGAAAAGTTTTTCATTGTGATCCCAGATAATGGAATATCCCGCTTCCTATAAAAGTTTTTCATTGAGATCCCGGATAATGGAATATCCCGCTTGCTAGAAAAGTTTGTCATTGTGATCCCGCATAATGGCACATCCCGCTTCCTAGAAACTTTTTTCATTGTGATCCAGGATAATGGAATATCCCGCTTCCTAGAAATGTTTGTTTGTAGAACTAGAAACGAAAGTTTCATTGTAATTCCGGATAAAGAAAAATTCCGCTTGCTAGAAAAGTTTGTCATTGTGATCTCGGATAATGGAATATCCCGCATCCTATAAAAGTTTTTCATTGAGATCCCGGATAATGGAATATTTCGCTTACAAGAAAAATCTTTGCTATTCGATTAAACAGGCTCAAGAGTACCACATTTAGGCGCAGCCCGACAAAACACTCTAAAACTGTACTGAGGAAAACAAGGCGCCAAAATAATTCTGACAGTGATGAAAAAGAATGGAAAAACACAATTAAGGAAACACGTGATTGATAATAACTAATTATTTCGTCAATCAAGGATTTATCAATTGTTATGCTTTAAAAAAAGGTTTGTTTTAGCCAGCATTATTCAGTAATTTTTTCCCGCTGTCTATATTGGAAATTGTTTACCGATACATTTCTACATAAAATCGAACTTCAGTTTTTTGGGTAACGTTTTTAAAGATTCTTTTCAAGCTCTGAATTAGTGTTTACACCGTTTTGTAAATTCTTAGTACTTCTTTCGTCGAAAATCTATCCAGTTTATTCTGAAAGAAGATAAAAAATTTTGCACCACATTTAAAACTTATTTCCCTAAAAGTTTATATATTTATTTTAACCCCACGTGGACTCACATTTGCAAGTCAAAAGTTATTATTTTTGAATTCGTATTGTGTTAATGATAAATATTACAGACTAATAAATATAGTGAGATAGATAAATATAGAGAGATAGATATACATAGCTTGACTTTTAGAGATAGATACACACTGGGATAGAAAGATTAGATCGATATAAATATATACATAGACAGACAGATACACATTACGTTAAATTTACGAATCACGAATCAATTTGAATTACAGTAATTTTTTACAGCCGCCGAAATTATTTCAACAGCCGCCAAAGGCGCTCAACGCTCATTCTTGAATGAATGGTAAAAACAAATTGAACTCGCAAAAAATACAACCTTTTAGCCGACTTGGCAGCTAATTTAAAATATTTTTTTGTCAATAGGTGCCTGTTGAAAAAATTCAGTCAAATATGTACTGCAACTATTTTCTTTGCAACCAAAATCATTTTTCTTAATGCCAAAGTCTCTTAAAATTGCAAATTCTTAATAAAATCTACGGCGTCGCGCATTCATCTTGTACTGAACTTGCAGTAATTAATTTCGAAAAGCCAGGAACTCATGATATTGTCACCGTTCTCATCCCTGAACAGCAGGAAACATACTATTAAATGCAGCTTCGTGTTAAGAGAATTTGGAAATACATTTTCTGAATTAAATGGATTTTTATAAAAGCATTTTAAGAGTTTATCGTTTTCAGCTGTTTATTGCTGTTTATTATTCAGCATGATTAAATTGAAGAGTGGGGTAAGCAGCGGCAGAAGTGGGGGCACAATAAGTAAGGAAATGGAGAACAAAAGTCAACCCCCCCCCCTCCCGCTCAATGAAATTCTTTTTTTTAATAATTCGTCAAGAGAATCTAGCAATTCTTTCCACTCCAACAATGATATTAACAATATTTTTTTAGAAATCTTTACTAATAATAAAGCTGAATGTCTCTCTGTCTGGATCTCTGTGACGCGCATATCGCCTAGACCATTCGGCCGATTTTCATGAAATTTGGAAGAGAATTAGTTTGTAGCATGGGGTTGTGACCACTTCGAAGCGATTTTTCGAAAATTCGATTTTGTTATTTTTCTATTCCAATTTTAAGAACGTTTTCCCGAGCAAAATTATCATAAGATGGACGAGTAAACTACCAAGTCATCACAACGTGGAACCGTAACACGGGCAAGCCAATTGGCGAGAAATTCACCACACATTATTTGTAAATATACAGGCGAACCAAACGACCTTTTAATTTTTTACTACGGGCAAAGCCGTGCGGGTACCACTAGTGATTTATAGCTCCTTTATTTTTTACATTTGCGTACTTTTAAAAAAAGGTAAAGTAAACTAACATATATTTTTTAAAGGTAGATTGAATGCACGTAAAACAATAGTAGAAATCTAAAGTCAAATGTCTTCGATGTTTAAAGTGTGACTGTCATTGGCGTGGCACGTGTCATTAACGTGTATGTCATTGGCGTGGCACAGAACTTTTCTAATGAAATAATAATAATAATAATAATAATTAAAGATAAATAAAGGAATAATTTTTTTAACAAAAGAAAAAAAAGAAAGAAGGTAAAACATAAAAAACAAAAAAGGGAAAGAGGGTTGAGAAAAATGGGGGAGGGGGGTACTTGCGCCATTGGACTTGGGGAGAGGAAGGGCAATTGAAGCATAGTGATGATATGTCTTTCTGTTTACGCCAAACTAGAAAAACAGCAAGCTGCCAAGCTCGCCAAATGACACCCATCCCCAATTCTTGCCCAACAGGACGACCTTATCTAATTACTACTAACGGCTTTCACATCACTTGCAAATCCCGACTACAAAGTTTTAGAGAGTTTTCATTACTCCCATTCGCGAGAAAGTTTGTCGGAATTCCAAATTAATTTCAATTCTGTGTATCTCGTACGTCACAGAGACTCCAAAGTAATTAAATTTCCTTCGCCCGTGCTACAAAGCCTCAGTGCCTCATGTGGTCGAGTATAATGTGAATATTAGGTCTGGCAGCTCGTGTCTCCAGGAGACCTGGCGGGAATTTCGGCTTTCGAGGAAGATTATTGAAAACTTCGAAAGATCGGAGGTCAGTTGCTTCTTTTGTGGTCAGAGGCCTTGAGATGAAAGCGGTTGGCTCGAATGAAGAGGAAGGCGGATCTGCGTAACGCCGAAAAATTTATAAATTATAAGAAACATTCGTTCCATTGTAAACTTCATCATAGGTTTGGAAAATATCGTCTGCCAAGAAAAATCAATATCATTAAAAAAGAAAAATTAAAACTTACTAAAATGAAAATGAAGTACTTGTATAATTGCCTTTTTTTTTTTAATTTGTCGTCTGCTTCTATTTAATTTAAAAAAAAATGGTTTCATTCGCAATTCCAATAAAACTATAGGGGGCGCTTTAGCCACTGTCTAATGGCGGATGAAAAAGGTAAAACAAACACACGCCGTAACTTATAACTTGCTTTGACGCTTAGTGAATGACAGTCATTTTTCGTCGTGTTTGTGGGAAGCTTTCTTTTCAATTCTTCTGAAATTACATTACATCATAAACTGTCTGAAGCCTGTCATTTACCCCAAAGAAAACACGTGGAATGGAATGTTTTACCTTTTTCTTTAGTGTTGTTAATCACCGCAAGGTAGCGTATTCGAGCTCTGGAGTTGCGAATTAATGTACTGCATCATAAGTGTAAAAAAATCGTCTGTTATAAAAGAGAAATATTGTTAGAAAAGTAAAATTAAAACATTAATAAGAAAACGAAGTAAAATTATAATATTCGCAACTCCAAAGTTCGAATACGCTACCTTGCGGTGATTGAAAATACTGAAGAAAAAGGCAAAACATTCCATTTCACGTGTTTTCTTTGGGGTAAATTACAGGCTTCAGACAGTTTATGGTGTAATGTAGTTTGAGAAGAATAGAAAAGAAAGCTTCCCACAAACACGATGAAAAAATATTATCATTCACTAACAGTCAAAGCTAGTTATAAGTCACTGCATTTGTTTGTTTTACCTTTTTCATCCGCTATTAGACAGTGGATGCAGCGCCTCCTATAGTTTATTGGAGTTGCGAATTGTAAACTTCATCATAGGTTTGGAAAATATCGTCTGTCGAGAAAAATTAGTATTATTAAAAAAGAAAAATTAAAACTTACAAAAATAAAAATGAAGTATTTGTTTAATCGCCATTTTTTTTTAATTTATCGTCTGCTTATATTTAATTTTAAAAAATGGTTTTATTTGCAACTCCAACGAACTATAGGGGGCACTGAAGTCACTGTCTAATGGCGGACTTAAAAACTAAAACAAACGCACATGGTAACGAAGAAAATGCTAAAAGTGTTGTGATTTTTGTTCGTACGTATGATTTTTTCGCTTTATTCTTTTTAAATTAATTTTCAAAGTCTTGTGGATATTCTGGCCCACGTAGAAAGAAATGAGAATTCAAGAAGCATTACTAAACGTCAAAGATTGATGCAAACTACGTAGTTCGTAGTTCTAAGTAGCTATTTCCACGATGTTGAATTCGATATTTATCAATTCTTGATAAAACTAAATAATAATTGTGGCCTGACAAGAATAACAATTAATGCTAGAAAATTCAGTATGACATTACAAATTGTTATCGAAAGAAGATGATACTTTTTTGCCTTGCTTGGCTAGCGCTTATTGTTTTCCATTTGTAGCTGAGTTATTTCTCTCGAATTCCCGAATCGGTTAATTTAAAAATTTTCTGTTTCGATTTTTCTAATTTCTGAGTTACGATTTAATTGTGTCATGTTATGCAAATTATCAACAAAATTCTCACGGATATATGGTGGTAGTTTTCTTTTCAGTTGATTGACCATTATTTCTTTTCACTTATCGAATTCTAATCTTACTACCATTTTATTCCACTCATGATAAAAATTAAAAATGGTTTAACTAAAAACGCGAAATCTCGCCAAAGCTACTTTGCTCGCACTATACTAAAACTATAACCCTAAACAAATTTGGCGAAACCTTTCAGCTGAGAATAAAAGGAATAAAGTAAATTCTTTCTCGGTTATTCATTTTGTTCTACGATAATATATTCAAGAAAATATTTTGCATACTGTCCATTCCAACTAAATGCTGCTGTAAAATATGGTAAGTTTAATTAATTTAAGATTAAAAAAACCCCGATATTCTTACAAATTCATACAAAACAATAAAATTTTTTACCTTGTATAACGTTATCCAAGTTTGTTAATCCAGAATTTTCGCTTTCACCCATTATTAAGGAAATAATGAAAACTAACATTATTTTGAGAAGCTCGAGAGTACTACTAAGGGACGAATTAATAGCTGAAAGCAAACTAAGACTCATCGATTGCGTTAATAAATACTCAGAACAAACTGCCTGTGTTTACGTCAACAGACACACGTGGAACGCAACGTGGCAATGTTTTAGTTTCATTTGCAGTTTTGTAAATCACCGCAAGGTAGCGTATTCGAGCGCTGGAGTTCCGAATTAATGTACTGCATCATGAGTGTAAAAAAATCGTCTGTTATAAAAAGGAAATATTTCTAAAAAAAGTAAAATTAAAATATTAATAAGAAAACGAAGTGAAATTATTATATTGCCTTGGTGTTTAATTTTTTGTCAACCTAACTTTATTTTTTTAATATTTGGTAAACATGTTTCGGCAATAGATAAACTGTTTAGAATAAAAATGAGAGAGAGAGAATGTAGCGATTTTGTGAAAGTTCCCATTTTTTTTTTTTTTTTTTTTCAGGTGATATGTAATAAACTATGAGATTTTTCATCTTCCACAAACCTATATCAACTATCCTAATACAGTAGCTAATACACGTGTAAAAACTATTGTGACCAAAAAACCCCCATCAAAAAAAAATTTCTGGCTGCACTAGTGCGAAACGTGCACGTTTAAGCAGTTACGTACGTTCAAAAAAAAAAAAAAAAAAAAAAAACTTGGACTGTTAATCTTTATTTTTATGTATCACTTATAGTGGTAAGTCAAATAGTTTATGAAATATAAATTTTTAAAACTGGGATATTCTTTTATGCTAACCCTGTATATTATTTGTGTATTATTCCTTTGCAAATGTTGATTTGGAATGTGTTCGAAAATATTTTTTTGACTTGATATTTTATTTTAATTTATAATGTACTTTTTTGAAAGATAAATAAAAACAATTAATTTTTTTCACAGAAATAAAAAAAATTTCTCCTCCTGGTGGGCACTTAAATATTTTTAATTTGGACAAATATTTTTGTGATACATACGGGGATATAATAGCAACGTTTTAAAAACAAAAAATTTTGAACTTCCCAAAAACAGTTTTTTTTCCATTCGGCCTGGTACACAGATCTGATTTACATTTTCATTGTCGTTGCCCAAATTATATGAAACTTTTTTTTTTTACGATCGTCTTTCTTTACTAATAATAAAGCTGAAAGTCTCTCTGCCCGGATCTCTCTCTGTCTATCAGGATCTCTGTGACGCGCATAGCGCCTAGACCATTTCGCCGATTTTCATGAAATTTGGCACAGAATTAGTTGTGCACCTCGAAGCGATTTTTTGAAAATTCGATTTTGTTCTTTTTCCATTGCAATTTTAAGAACATTTCCCTGAGCAAAATTATCATAAGATGGACGAGTAAATTACCAAGTTATCACAACGTGGGACTGTAACATGGGCAAGCCAATTGGCGAGAAATACATCATAGATTATTTGTGAATATACAGGCGAACCAAAAGACCTTTTAATTTTCTACTACGGGCAAAGCCGTGCGGGTACCACTAGTTTGGATATAAAAGGAAAAATATATGAGGGTGGGCGACTTTAAACATCGACATTCATTTTTTTGGCTGAACCCTACTATGTACTTATATATTTTTTAAATAACTATTTCGGATATTATATAAAATTCGTAAAGATAAATAATTATTAATATATGTTTATTTAGAGCAATGAAAAGGAATTTTTCCTTCGCTGGACACTACATTTCTGAGCCGCACACACATATTTTAATTCATACTTTAAACTGAAAGATTTGTGAATGCGTAAACGTTTCCTATTTAGCCATTTTAGGCATTTTTTCTTTCTTTTTTTTTTGAGCAATCACGATTGCTTATTGCTTTCATTTGACTGTTTTGGCGTCCTCTCCTTTTATTTTCCCACCGCCACCCTCCGCACCATCACCGTCGACCGGCTCCTCACGATGCTGCTCCTCTAGCGAAAGCCGTCGTCAGGTTGCATCCATGTCCTACACACACGCGCATACATACACAACTACACACACGCACACAAACACATACACACACATACACCTACATACGCAAACACATACACACAAGCATACATACAGACACCTACACACACACACAAAAAAAAAAAACACACACAACTACCCACACATTCATGCCTGCACACAGACACAAACACATATGCCTACACACATATATCCCCCCCACACACACATTCATACACACAACTATCCACACAGTTATGCCAGCAGACAGACACAAACACACATGCCTACACACACATACACATACCCCCTACACACAAACACGCATACTCCCACACACAAAGACACACGCCTACATACACACACTCGTGATTGCGAAAAACATAATTTGAATTCAAGATGTCAAAATTCAAATTAATTTTTCTTTTTTTACAAATTTTCATTCGTGACATACGTTAGATTTTATCAAGTTTTGCGCATCGCCCTCCGCAACATGAGTTTTAATTTTTCCAAATGCTGAAATAACTTTCAAAATATCCATAAAAATAAGAAACAGCTGACACATTCTCGCGATTTCTACATTTAACTTAAGATTAGTAGCGTACCCAGCGCGAGTGTAACCCAAAGCTGAAGGTTGTGGTTTCAGCCCCTCCCCCCCCGCCCGCCCGCCCCCTCCCCCAGCAACCAAACGAAAAAAAAAAAGGATTTTTAGTGTTGGAAACAAGGCAAGGCAAAAATTATACTTTTTTGAGAAACAACTTGTTTTTATTTGTTTCGTATCACGAAAGCTGCTAAGATACAAAATGCAAATATAAATTCTGAACGTGTTTTTTGTTAAATTTGCCTTAGATGTTTTATGTGTTCCATTTACGTTAAAATGTGTTCTTCATTGTGTTTTAATTTATTTCTTTTTAATAAATTTCAGCATTCCATTCCTATCTGCGAGTGCTTTTCCTCTTTTTCGCTCTACCTTGCGTTTACGTGTGCTACGTGATTTTGGCATTTTTTCGCAAAATTGCTTTGCAATTTGAAAATTTTCTTTTCTTTTCCCGTGTTTTAAAAAGCGGTTCTCCTTTTTTTTTAAAAAAAAAAATCCTTTTGCATAGTAAAGAAAGTATTGTATTCACGAAAAGATGTTCACTTAAATATCGGCTTAAATTTCCATTTTTCTCACCCCCGAAGGAGTGTTGAGATGTTTTTTCGGTCCGACCGCACGTTCATATGTACCTAAGAACGTAATGACGCCCGACATACCAATTTTGACGATCCCCGGGTTAATTATCACGTGTTTATTGTGACGTCTGTATGTGCATATGTGCGTTCACATCTCGCATGACTCAAAAAGGAAGAGCTTAGAAAGTTGAAATTTTCTATGTGGACTCTTAGTCTGGTCTAGTTGTCCACCTTTCTTTTTGGTTGCATTCGGGTGTTCTAAAGGAGGTCTTTTCCACCCTTTTGGGTTCTAACAATATTAATTTCAATGCAGACTCAATTGATATTATAATTTGGCGAACGTTTGGCAATATATCATCAAGCTTTTGATCGCCAAGTTTTGCCGCAAACTTGGCGATACGCCGCCAAGTTGATGACAAATTTGGCGGGGTTTTTTTTCGAATCTGGTTTCAATTTGGCACTATTGCCTTTTTTGAGAGTGCTATCCGTTGAATCAAGTTAAAATTGTCGATATTGGAAAAACAATCTCATCGCTAAAAATATCGAGACATTAAAAAACTATAAATGTTCCATTGAAATGGGAAATTAAAGCATGAAGAGCAAAACAATGTCAGTGGCGTAATAAAAATTTCTTCTGTTTTTGCCTTGGTCGAAAATAAACAAGTCGTAAGTTGCCAAGCGTAAACCCAATCCTACTCTTACCTAATTTCCGTTAACATGGTGAAGCTCTTAATTGACAAATATTTCAGTTAAATTTACTTGGAAATTACCTATTTGCCAAATTCACACTTATTGTCTTTTTAGGTTACTTTGAAATAAAACAAGGCGTACCACAAGATTATAATATTACATTTAATATAAAATAAACCGTCCAATAACTAAATCAAACCACTAAATGTAAAACAGTGTGCTAACACTGTTAACTAAATACATCAAGTACTTGAATAACATCAAAAGTTCCTCTGAAATTTAAACTAATGCACAGCTAGTAAAATAAACAACATTAAATGCTTCTTTAAATGCATGATAGTCTGCCAAATGAAAATAACCATGTGCATAACTAAAAACCGTAAAAGTTCCACTAGAATGCAAGATAAAAAGTAAACATGGCGAGGCGGAAAAGTAAAAAAGTGATCACACACACACACACGTTTGCCCCAATCCACCACTTTTTCCATACTTCCGTTAACATGACCAAAGGCGTGAGCAGAAATTTTAGGGCACCCATCACAAATGACTTTTACTTGCCACCTCTTCATATTGTTTACCCCTATGTCCCTACATTTATTGCATCCTTCATTTCAAAAATCTCGGGCCCCCTTCAGGCTCGGGCCCGGATCAATAGGTGTCCCTTATCCCCCTCTTGTGCACGCCCATGAACGTGACATAGTCTACTTGTATGCACGAATTTTCATCATGCGTTAAATTACAAAATGATTCAGCTCTCAGAAACTCGCGCTCCTTCAAACTAACGGTGTGATCTAATGTTTGAATTCAGCTCCTCATTAAACGGAACTGTTCGGTCGCATAGAGTGAGAAATAACAGCCTTGCATTCGGCATAATGTAAGGCTATCTAGCCGACATTTTGGTTCTCAGAACCGAGCAAAAGTACTGGTTTGTGGACCAAAATTACCACAATGCTTCTCATGTGTTTACTTAATTCATAGTATAACGTTTTTATCTAGATGAGCCCCTTAAAGGTAAATCCACTGCAGTATAAGTTTTAGAACCAATGGCTTAATTTATGCTTTTTCTTTAGCAGTATAAATTTTCTTTCTTTAAAGCTGTTTTTTAAAGGCTAAGATTTTTCCCTCTACTGCACTAGGTTACAATAATTTTAAAAACTTCAGAAAATTACTCAGTTACAAACCATTAATTTAAAAAAAATGATTACATGACGGTAATTATTAAAATTAGTTTTTAAAAAAATTGAGTTATAAGATTACGTTACACATATACATACAAACATACATGTGAAGCTACTAAAGACGTATTAAAAAAAATGTCGAACATGGTTTGTATTATTGTCTTCAGAATAACCCTGATTTAAACTTACTGGAATGCCACAGAGAAATAATTGAGCGGACGATCAAAAAAAAATAATTGTTTTGTTTTTAGGACGATCGCAATTGCTTATTGTTTTCACTTGACCGTAGTTGATGTTCCTTTGATTTAAATTTTCTTGCTTATACAAACTCCTCTCATCCACTGCGTACACACAGAGACACACGTAAACACACCACGACACACGTATATACACGCACACACACCTGGATGCTGTTTTTGTCTAAAGAGGATAGTATAAAGTCACACAAAAAGGGTCGGGTACAAATAAAGTGAACTTCGGGGGACAGGGATTATATTTAGAAGCCAGAATCTTAACGAGTAATGCTCCGACGCAACACGTCATCGCGGAAAACATTAATTGAACTTAAGATGTAAAAATTCAAATTTTTTTTTTTTTGTTCTCTGTAAACTTATGGTCTGCTGTGTTTTATACTTAATACTGATCAATTAATTTTTGTATCGTATTTCTTTGCATCATTAGATCTAATTATCGTTTGCGCAACCCATAGTTTTTTTTTTTTGGAATGGCAACGACAAAAGGAATTAGAACAGATGAAATATTTGGATGGAATGTGAATGTTGTTTTTCTCAGACTTCTTGACGTAGAATATAATCAATTTTACTTAAATATGTAATTAAAAGCAATTTCATAAATAAAAAGTAAAGTGTCTGATATACCTACTGAAGTGCAGAAATAGATTTATTCATTACTAGTGGTACCCGCACAGCTTTGCCCGTAGTAGAAAATTAAAAGGTCTTTTGGTTTGCCTGTATACTTACAAATAATGTATGATGAATTTCTCGCCAATTGGATTGCCCATGTTACGATTCCACGCTATGAAAACTTGGTAATTTACTCGTCCATCTTATGATAATTTTGCTTGGGAAAATGTTCCTAAAATTGGAATAGAAAAAGAACAAAATCGAATTTTCGAAAGATCGCTTCGAGGGGCACACCCTCATGCTACAAACTAATTCTGTGCCAAATTTCACGAAAATCGGCCGAACGGTCTACGCACTATGCGCGTCACAGAGATCCTGACAGATAGAGATCTGGACAGAGAGAGAGATCCGGACAGAGATCCAGACAGAGAGACTTTCAGCTTTATTATTAGTAAGGAAAATTCCAAAGAAGTGAAAGGAAAGAACTCTCAAGTTGTTTTATCTATCCCAATGCATGAAATCTTCTTCTTTTATCGACTAGAATGGTCAAACATCAATAAAGAAGCTAATTTAGCTACCAGTTTTCTTTAACGCGATGTTAGTACGGTTACTAACGGTACCACACGTTCCTGTTTGGAATCGGATAAGTCCAGTTCACCTAACATAGCGACCTTAATACAGGGGTGCCCACCTAGGGGGGAGGGGGGGTCAGGGCGCAGATTGCGCCATCGAAATTTTTAGGGAAAGAGGATGTTTTGTTGGGTATTTTTCATTTTTTTTGGGGGAGGGGGCTTTTGATTTGGGAGGGAGGTCTTTGTGACATTTAGAGGGGATGCGCCCTAGCCCTTAGGAGGCACCCCTGCTTAATACCAGGGCTGCGGGGTTGGAACGGAAATGACCAGTGGTTGGAAAAACTACATTTGTTTTGTAGCGAACTACATCTACTTTGTTACAAATGTAGTTAACTACAACTACTTTTTTTAAAATGTAGCAACTACAAACTACTTTTGAAAAGTAGTCGCTACTTCGCTACTTTTCAAAAAATAAGTAAACAAAAAGCAAACACACTAGGGTGTCCCACAAAAAATGAAAGTTAATTTTTCAATTCGCATACCATCTTACATTTTTCCTCTTATATCAAAACAATTGTGGGGAAAAAAAAACATACAATTTGAAAAATGGCAACCCGTGCCGACTGAAACCAGCACTTGTATGCTTGGCCAAATCGAAAAAAAAAAAATCTTTTTTGGAAAGTCGAAACTTCTGTTGATAAAACGTTGCCCCTATACCCCACACCCACATGTACCGCAAAAACACTTATTCAAATTTAAAAAACATTTAGGTATCCCACACTTGGCCTAAAATTTATAATTTTCTTCAAAAAATTGGTTTTTTTTCTATTTATCTTTTAAAAAATTCAAAAATTATTAGCGGGCACATTTTCAGATCAACATTTGCAAATGAATAACAAAACAAAATAGTAATGTATTTAAAATTAAAAATTTAACCTAACCTTGAAAAAATCCATATCTTTGAGTACTATGTGGGAGACTTAAATATTGCAGGAGAGAAACATTTCTGTCTTAAGTTCATTACCTACTTTATAGTTGATATTTTTTAGCTTGATAATTTCATAAAATTTACCTTACATTTTAAAAAATGTATATCGAAAAAATCAATTTTTTTTGAAGAAAATTATAAATTTTAGACCAAGTGTGGGATACCTAAATGTTTTTTAATTTGAATAAATGTTTTTGTGGTGCATGTGTGGTATAAGGGAAACGTTTTATCAACGGGAATTTCGAGTTTCTAAAAAATTTATATATTATTTGGCCTAGCATTACAAGTGCTGGTTTATACTTTCAGACGGAAATCGGAACTGGTTGCTGTTTTCAAATTATAACATTTTTTTTTTTTTTACAATGGGGTTGTTTCCTTCAGTCAAAATATTTTAATCACTGAAATTGATAGAATAAGCAGAAAAAAAAAAAAAAAAAAAAAAGAAAAAAATGGAGCAAGAAAAAAAACTTCCATTTTCCCAACACTTATTTTTAATTAGTTTTTTAAAATGTCCTATTTTGAAAGTAAGGCGTGGTCTTTATGACGTCACAAATGACGTATTTTGGCGCATCTGTCTACCGCGTTTCCACGTTATGATAATCAAGAAGAAAATTAAATATTGCTCTCTGCGCTTGCTATCAACCTTATCGTTGCCAGTACAAGTGAGTAAAGATGCAAATTAAATATTGCGATCTGCTTATGGCAGCAGTGAATGGCAGTTCATCATTTGTGATGTCATTTGCAGAAGCGTAAACAGTGAAATTGCACCGTTTAAAATAATTGTTTAAAATATTAAATTTAGTCAAACTATTTAAAACATGGTTAAATCCTATGTTTTAAAGCATGCTCTTTCATAAAAAAAAATACTTTTAAAATTTCGGAAACGACCCCATTGTTTTGACGCAAAAGGAAAAATATAACCTTGCTTGCGACTTGAAAAATCAACTTTCGATTTTTTTGCGACACCGTAATACACACACCGTAAGAGGATTGAACCAAAAAAGAAAAAAGGTTAAGATTGATAAATTAGCTCATCTGAACATCGAAAATTACTAAGAATTATATTTTATTTATTTTTTCTTTTTTTCCCCCCAAAAATATCCGTTATCATACTCTTATATAAAATGCTCGTATTTATTGTAAGCCGGCTAGGGCAGTTCAATATCATTCTCTTCTATAACATTTACAGTAGTTTCTTTATTTGGTGAATACTGTAAAAGCACTTATTTTCGCGAGATTTTAATTTTCGCGTGCCCGTCGTAAGCACGAAAATTTAAGATTCGCGAAATATTTTTGTTTTTCGACTTTCAGTCTGTTTTTATAAAATTCACGACATTTTCAACTCGCGAAATCACCGATATCATCATTTTTGTGAAATTAAGTGCTTTTACAACATTGTGACAATAATCTGTTTAAAATACGAGTATAAAACGTTAATCCACGGGACATTCTCGGCAGCCAGAAAAAACAAAGGAGTTACTAAATTGGCGGTTATCGCTAATTCATATACTTTTCTTTCTAAGTCAAGCTTTATTTAATACAATTATTGGCGAAATATGATAATTACGAAGGCAAACAAAATAATGGCGTCAAACAGATAAAACGTATGGAGTTAAAATGATATGCCTGAGGTCAGCTCGTATTTTTGAGTCATATTTCTCATTGACGTTGTATTTGTGTAAAATCTGCGCCATTCAAATTCGTTTGAACCTAGGATTTTTTTTTTTTTTAATTTGTTTAAAAGTAGTTTCCAGAAATCGCTACAAACTACTATTTTTTTGTATCGAACTACTCGCTACACTACTTTTTTTAAAAAGTAGTGCGCTACACTACAAACTACTAAAAAATGTAGCTACTACAGTAGCGTCGCTACTTGTAGCGCGCTACTTCCAACCACTGGAAATGACCGACTCCGACAATTCTAGAGCCTCCTGTTCTTTTACCTCTCTTACTCCAAAATCTATCCAACTCCTAGTCTGCCTACGCAGTCATAGCAGATTGTGGAATCGGAGGAAAAACTAACTCCGACTACTAGACTTTTAAAACATTTGATTCCAGACTCCAACTTATTTACCCAAAAATGAATCCGACTCCACGACTCTGACTTCCTGCATAGTGCGGACTACACTCTAGAACCAAAATGTCGAACACGTCGGTTTGTGCCCAACAGTGACTCTCGTATAATCTGCACAGAGCAATTAAATAAGGTAAGCGACACGTGCTGCACGGTAATAAGTCTTCAGCAGGAAATTAAAACTCAACAAGTGGTTGCATATTTTCGCTCAATTAGGAAAATAGTCGTGCATTATATGCAGAAAGCAGCTTATGATGGCGCGATCAGAAATGATTCAGATTTTTTTTTAAATCCCAAACAAAATTTAATAGGTTTCGGATTGGGTTCTTGAAAACTAATATGTTTCTATTGGGGGCATCATTTAATGGGAAACTTCATTCGATCGCTTCAATTTGCTAGTTTTGTAGACTCCAGGGATTTCTTAGCTTGTTTCCTTTAAATATAAATAAAGCGCTGGAAGTTTAATTTTGGGTGATTTATTGATTTTAGTAAAATTCTGCATTCAGAGTAGCAAATTTCCCACACATGAAAGTAGATGATGGACATGAAAATAAATACTCACCACCTTGCGGCTGTTCAAATTCCGACTATTCACTCAAAAGTTATAGGGGGGGGGGGCAGACAAATGGACATTTTCCCCCATCTCATTGCCCTCCTTTTCGTTTTTTAATTTTCCGAAATTTATTTAATTATTTTATTTATTTTTGACTTTTGTTTTTCGCGATATTTTTAAGATGCATTAAGGATAGACTGGACCTTGAAAATCTACTTTTTTGCTTAGTAATAGATTTTCACGAAAATTGTAGCACATGGTTACAGTATAAATAAATATTCAAATATAAATTTTTGTCAAAATATATTGAAAAGTTTTTGAGATATTGGTTTTTTTCTTTTTCCCGATAACGGACAAACGGTATTAAAAAAAAGCTCCATGCGGCGCCGATTTTCACAGAAACAGATAAAAATCAACTTTTTGTGCTCTTTTTAAATGTAAAAATAAATGTTACTAGAAAACTTTTGTATATCATAACATGGAATGCAAATAAAAAATAATAATATTTTTTTTTTCTTTTTACGATTTTCGGGGTAAAATCTCTAATTATATTATTTGTTTCTAACTATAGAAAGGATCAAGTATAATTGTTTCTAGTAACATTTATTTTTACATTTAAAAAGAGACAACAGGTTGATTTTTATCTGTTTCTGTGAAAATCAGTGCAGCATGGAGCTTTTTTAAAAAATACCGATAATCTATTATAGGAAAAGAGAAACAATTTAATATATCTAAAACTTTTCAATATATTTTAACAAAAATTTATATTTGAATGTTTATTTATACTATAAACATGTCTAAAAATTTTCATGAAAATCTATTCATAAGCAAAAAAGTGGGGTTTGAAGGTTCACTGTACCTTTAAGTCTTCTTTCATGCTTTTTTCTTCTTTTTCAGACTTTTACTGAGAAAGTAGGCTAAAAACGGATGGTTAAAGCTATATTAATTCATAAATTTTCATTTCTATATCGTTGACGTTCGATCTCATTTGCCGATTTTTTTCATTAAAAAAAAGTCCTGAATAAAGGGACTACTAATGATAAAAGTAGGTTCTAACCTAAAAGTGTCATTACCAAATGACAGCTAACCCAAAATTTGAATTTTCAGGACTACTATCTGACCCGTGCGTTCGCGCTCAAATTTACTCCAAGTACATTCATTGATTAGTTAATAGAGTCAGTGTGTCGTTAAATCATAGTTAAATATAAAATGAAATAGTAAACGCATCAAATCGATATTGGTCCGATATTCTTCCTGATAAAAAATCGATTATGTGTCATAAGGTTCATAAAAGGAAGAATTTTCAAACGATTTTTTTTTTTGTTCGGTGGATAGAAACCGAATTAACAAAATCGTTCAATATTTCACTAGTGGCTGTAAAAATACTTTCTGCAAAAAAAAAAAAAAAATTAATTTGAATTTTGACATCTTGAATTCAAATTATGTTTTTCGCAATCACGAGTGTGTGTGGGGGGGGGGGGGATATGTGTGTTTGTGTGTATGGGGTATGTGTGTGTAGGCATGTGTGTTTGTGTCTGTGTGCAGGCATGAAAGTGTGGGTAGTTTTGTGTGTGTGTGTGTAGGTTTTTGTGTGTGTATATGTGTAAGTGTCTGTGTGTGTGTAGTTGTGTATGTATGCGCGTGTGTGTAGGACATGGATGCAACCTGGAGACGGCTTTCGCTATAGGAGCAGCAGCGTGAGGAGCCCGATTGTCCACGGTGATGGCGCGGAGGGTGGCGGTGGGAAAAATCAAAGGACCTCAAAAACAGTCAAATGAAAGCAATAAGCAATCGTGGTTGCTCAAAAAAAATCACTGCTAAATCTCACAAAGAAATAATCGAACAGAATAAAAGACCGCACAAAAGCAGGTTTAAGTGTAAAACGAACTTAGTCTCTATCCCCACTTCTAATTGTTTTCGTGTCCCCCCCCCCCGCAAAAAAAGAGCCCTAATAATTCGAACCGTTTTTAAAATGTGGTCACAAAATATGATTCGCAATAGTAGAGCTTTAATACGCCACTTTACAATGATTTAAGAAGTTAGTCATAGAGGTAAAACATTAAAAAGGTAATAAATACAACAGACTTAAAGAATCCTTTTCAAAATAATACAAATAAGAAACTACATAAGGACGAAGAAAAATTGCTATTATACACTAAGCTAAAAGGCAGGTTATAAGTTACTGATTATGTTTATTTTACCTCTTCCAGCAGCCATTTGCCAGAGTCTACAGTGCCGCCTATAATTCATTTGAATTGCAAATAAATTATCAGCAAAGTCTGGCGAATCTCTACGAATAATAAAGCTGGAAGTCTCTCTGTCTGGATCTCTGTCCGGATCTCTGTGACGCTCATAGCGCCTAGACCGTTCGGCCGATTTTCTTGAAATTTGACCCCAAATATAGTTTGTAATATGAGGGTGTGCACCTCGAAGCGATTTTTGAAAATTCGATTTTGTTCTTTTTTTATTCCAATTTTAAGAACATTTAACCGAGGAAATTACCATAACGTGAAACCGTAACATTGGCGAGTAAATGAACATAGCAAATTGGCGAGAAATTCATCATCCATTATTTTTAAATATACAGACGAACCAAATGACCTTTTAACTTTCTACGACGGGCAAAGCCGTGCGGGTACCGCTAGTGATGAATAAAAGTGTCGCAATAGAAAAGTACCATTTTGTTTTGCTTATATTTTTTAAAATCAAATTACTTTTAACTATCAGACGATATCCTTCAAAAATGCTTATTTTAAGCCCAGAGGTTTAATTCTTAAAATTAAGTTACTGAATTAATTAGATTTATCTTGAATGCTTTTCAAACTCCGTTTCCCCTACCCTAAGTTTCCTTCCTCATTTAGGTCATTACGTAGAGACGATTTCCAAGTCTTGTTGTCTGACGAAGATCAGTGGCGTAATTAAAATTAGAAAGCAATTTAGCTCCTCTATTATATCTTGTAACGTTGGAATAGGATGCAAGGAGAGAAAGTTTTACAACTAAAAATTTTAAAATTTTCTTTAAGTGCTTGTGAAAAAGTAATTCTGTGTTAAGAAGTTAATAGCAAAAATATTTTTAAAAAATGTCTGTTGAATTCAATGTTGTTTTGTGCTCAGTTTAATAATTAAAAAAACGAGCTGATGTGTGCATCACATGACTTCCTTTTACGCCAATTTTAATGTCATTTTCTCATTATTGGCAATTTTAATGTGATTCAATTGTTTGCTCTCTAAATATCACCACCAGTGGCCAAATTAAAACAAGATTTTAAAAAAAAAAATCGCCTAATTTGTCACCAACTTGGCGACAAAATTTGGCGACCAAAGGACTGACAATATATCGCCAAGTGTCCACCAAATGATAACACCACTTGAGTATACATCGTAATTAACAATGATTTCCCCCCAAAAAGGGACAAAAGACCCCTTTAGAAACACCCGAATGCAACCAAAAGGGGAGGTGCACAACTAGACCCCACTAGGAGTCTACGTACCAAATTTCAATATTTTAAGACATACCATTCTTGAAATATGAGACATACACACATCCGCACATACGCATACAAACGTACATACGGACGTCACGAGAAAAGTCGTTGTAATTAACTCGGGAATGTTAAAATGGATACTTCGGGTGTTTATACGTTCTTAGGCACTTATCCGCGTCTTGTCGGGTTGAAGAAAAAACTTAACATTCATTGGGGGGTGAGCAAAATGGAAATTGAGGCCGAGTTTTGAGTGAAATTTTTTTCGCCAATTGGAAAAGGAAGTAAAAATAAAATTTAATTTAGGTTTGTAGATTTTAAAATTGTTTTGCATCCAAATTAAAAATGAATGAAATGCAAAAAATGATTTTTAAATCTAAACACTATTTCTACAAGCTTGGTTCGCACTAAAAAATATAAAACAAAATAAATATATGACTTCTTGATTAAAATATTAAAAAACTGCAGTTGATCTTAATATCTGAATATTTAGCGTAATTCTAAAACAGCCAGTAAAATTTTAATTAAACATTGAGAGAAAAAGAAATAGGCGGAATACAGCTTTCTTACGAATAGCTATTACAAAACCTCCTTTATTTCTTCTTCTCCCAGTTCTTGAATTAAATCTTATTGACTACGTTAGAATTACCCTAAAAATAAAGAGACTAAGATCAACTGCAATTTTTTTAGTGTTTTAATCAAGAAATCATATAATTATTTTAGTTCATATTTTTTAGCTCGAATCAAGCTTTATATTTACAAATGACTTTTTATATTTTATTTCAAAGTTTTTGAGTTTTGAAGTTTTTTTAGAAGAAATTTTTTGAACTTAAAAACATATTTACTTGTTACCTGCTCGAATTTCAAAGTAATTTTGAAGAAGTGTACTGAAAAAAAAGCTTTTAAACATTTTCAGCTTTTTATTTAAAGCTTTTACATTTTTCATTGGAGTAAAGCAGCAAGTACTTTTTAAATTATTTGAATTATTAATTAATTTTACTTTTCTTCATTTTTCCAAAATTAAGTCACGCGAGCAAACACGCTCATATGGAAAATTTTCATCCCTTCGATAGGCAATTTTTATGAAATTTTAGCTTAAAAAATAATTACAGAAAAAAATTAATCCTAAATTTAACAAAAAATTTGCAATCTGTGCTCGAAGTAATTTTGTTCTAAATTTCAAAGCTGTAGGCGCTATGTCCTCTCCAGGACGCAATATAGCCACAGACAGAATTTCAATTTCTTTGACGTTATTTTTTTTAATATGCAGGGATAATGACTTCAATTTAAGCAAAGCGAATTAAGGTGGTAGAATTTGATTCTACTGTTTCGTGTTTAATTTCAGATTAAAACAAGTGTATAGTGATATTTTTTTAAAGACGGTTTTTGAATTGAAGCCTTGAGTGAAAAAAAGCCTCGAAACCTTTGATTATTTGCAAAGTTGGTAAAGTTTCAAAAGTCCATTATCAATTTCCAGCATTTATTTTTGATTTTGAATAGATTTAAAACATTATTCATTCTGACAAATTCAGTCCACCAAGTTCCAAATTGCTTCAATTACTTTTTCCTGCACATATTTTTATTTTACACTAGTGGCACCCGCACGGCTTTGCCCGCAATAGAAAAATTAAAAGGTCTTTTGGTTCGCCTGTATATTTACAAATAATGTGTGATGAATTCTTCGCCAATTTGCTTGCCCATGTTATGGTTCCACGTTATAATAACTTGGTAATTTACTCGTTCATCTTATTATAATTTTTGCTCGGGAAATTGTTCTTGAAATTGGAATTGAAAAAGAACAAAATAGAGTTTTCGAAAAATCGCTTTGAGGTGGACACCCCCATGCTACAATCTAATTTTGTTCCAAATTTCATGAAAATTGGCAGAACGGTCTAGGCGCTATGCGCGTCACAGAGATCCTGACAGAGAGAGATCTGGACAGAATGAGATCCAGACAGAATGCGATCTGAACAGAGATCCAGACAGAAAGACTTTCAGCTTTATTATTAGTGAAGAAAATTCCAAAGAAGTTAGAGGAAAAAACCAAATGTGGTGGCAGTAGAGAAAAACAGAAATACTCGCCAAGTTTAAAGAGGCGCCAAGTGACGACGGAAAAGACTGCTAAGTTTTATAGTAATTGCTGGAAAATTTCATGGCAGGTCCTATTTCACATGTCTGCCGACTCGGCAGACATGAGAAATAGGACCTGAAATTCTACTTGAATAATCACTAAAATTTGTCAATATAACTTTGATAAAAATTTATTTAAAGTAAAATCACAAAACAGTATCTCAACTGAAAGAAACTTGAAACATGCTATCCCGTCATTTCATTACAAATCGCATTTACGTGCACCTACTAGCGACTAGCATTGAAAAAGATAGAAGGGGGGGGGGAGAATCACTTAATCGAAGTTTTACAGCCTGAATCGCTGCTGCGATTGCTCAGTTGTATGCAAATCAAAATGTCTTCCCTCTTCGATTTAGAAGTGGAAAAAAAAATAATTTGAACTTTGACGTTTGGAATTCAAATTATGTTATTTGCAATCACGAGTGTGTGTGTGTATGTAGGCGTGTGTTTGTGTGTGTGGGGGGGTATGTGTGTGTGGGTAGTTGTGTGTATGTGTGTTTGTGTGGGGGTTATGTGTATGTGTGGGTAGTTGTATGTGTGTGTGTGTGTGTGTGTGTGTGTGGATAGTTGTGTGTATGTGTGGAGGGTATGTGTATGTGTGGGTAATTGTGTGTATGTGTAGGTGTGTGTGTATGTGTAGGTGTCTGTATGTATACGTTTATGTATTTGTGTGTATGTGTAGGTGTCTGTATGTATACGTGTATGTATTTGTGTGTAGGTGTATGTGCGTGGGTAATTGTGTGTTTGTGTGGGGGGTATGTGTAGGTAGTTGTGTGTATGTGTAGGTGTCTGTATGTATACGTGTATGTATTTGTGTGTAGGTGTATGTGCGTGGGTAATTGTGTGTTTGTGTGGGGGGTATGTGTAGGTAGTTGTGTGTATGTGTAGTTGTTTGTGTGTGTGTGTGCGTGTAGGTGTGCGTGTATGTGTGTAGGTGTATGTGTAAGTGTAAGCAAGTAAGTGACGCAACCTGGTGACGGTTTTCGCTAGAGGAGCAGCATCGTGAGGCGACCGGTCGACGGTGGTGCTGCAGAGGGAGGCGGGGGGGGGGTAAAATAAAATCATAGGAACGCCATTCAAAGGTCAAGTGAGAACAATAAGCACTTGTAAATTCCTCAAAAAAAAAAAAAAAAAAAAAAAACAGTTTTAGCATGTTAACGTAGATGGCAAACCAAATGCAGTTTTTAGAAAATATTTACATGGGGGACAGGAGGCACATGGCCACGAATGTTAACTTCTTTCCAACAATAATGATGATGTTGATGACTTGGGGATGAAAAAAACGTATTTGGGAAGAAAATGACATTCTGGAAAGATAAATTCCTCCATCCTACTTGAAAGAATTTTTGCGCTTCTTATTGGAAATGGCTTACAAAAAAAAAAAAAAAAAAAGCATTCCCTTACACTCCGGACTCTTTTCTAAGTCAGATGCTTATTTTTGATCAGATGCCGAAGATTAAGAGAAGTGGATCCATTATCGAATCTATTCCTTTCGTTTCTGAAGGTAGCAGTCTTTAGGCTGATGTTAAAAGTAATGTGAAAAATGAAAATAAAAATAAAAAGGAATTTGAATTTTGACATCTTGAATTCAAATAATGTTTTTCACGCAATCACGAGTGTCTGTGTGTGTGTTTGCGTCTGTGTGCAGGCATGAGTGGGTGTGTATATATGTGTGTGTGATGGTGTGTGTATGTATAAGTGTGTTTGTGTATGTGTGTGTGTAGGTGTGTGTATAGGATATAGACGAAACCTGGAGACAGCTTTCGCTAGAGGAGCAGCATCGGGAGGGGCTGGTCGACGGTGATGCTGAAGAGGGAAAGGGGAAGGGGGGGAATAAAATGATAGGACGCCAAAAACAGTCAAGT
Organism: Uloborus diversus; assembly: GCF_026930045.1. Lineage (NCBI taxonomy): Eukaryota > Metazoa > Arthropoda > Arachnida > Araneae > Uloboridae > Uloborus > Uloborus diversus. The sequence continues at coordinate 266,905,525 of NC_072731.1, forward strand.
GAGAACAATAAGCAATATGATTGCTCAATAAAAATAACTAGAAAGAGAAAGATTGCCCCCGGAAGGTTATTCCGGGGTTATTTCTTACAGTTATAATTTAGCATACATATCAGTCATCATATTTCTTATTCCGACTAAATCATACAATGAGAGCACTAACAAATCATAATATTTTAAACGTTATACCATGATACATGTAACAGTCAACAAAAATAGTCGACTAAGAAATAAGCGCAATTCTAATTTTTAAAAAATGTTATGTTCTAGAGCAAATAAATTTAGAACCTATTTATTACTACAGTAAACTCCCGATTATCCGCGGATTAAGGTGGCACGGTAACCGCGGATAAGCAAAGCCGCGGATAATGCGAATTATAGGTAAAAAAAAAACGATACTGGTGTATACAATAGCTAAAAAAATAGAAATAAAACTCACACATACATTTAAGTTATAGCTAAAATCAATAACATTGATTGTAAAAAATATATGTAAAAGCTAAAAACAAACAATAACGTAATCATAATTCACCACCGTTGAAGAAAAAAAATTGTGAAAAGACCCGCGGATAACGCGAACCGCGGATAATCCGACCGCCGATAATCGGGAGTTTACTGTATTACGTTGGTAAAAAATGATGTGTGCATCACATGACTTCCTTTTACTCCAATTTAATGTCATTTCCCCATCATTGGAAATTTTAATGTGATTCAATAGTTTACTCTCTAAATATCACCAACAGTAGTCAAATTAAAACCAGATTAAAAAAAAAAAAAAAAAATCGTCAAATTTATCTCCAAGTTGGCGACAAAATTTGGCGACCAAAAGACTGGCGATATATCGCCAAGTGTCCGCCAAGTTATAACACTACTTGAGTTTACGTCGAAATTAACAATGATTTCCCCCCAAAAAGGGGAAAAGGACCTCTTTAGAAACACCCGAATGCAACGAAAAGGGGAGGTGCACAAGTAGACTCCCCTAGGAGTCTACGTACCGAATTTTAACTTTCTAGGACATACTGTTCTTGAGTTAAGCGACATACATACGCACATACTCACACACGTACATACAGACGTCACGAGAAAACTCGTTATAATTAACTCGGGTATCGTCAAAATGGATGTTTCGAGTGCCTATACGTTCTTAGGCACTCATCCACGTGTAGTCGAGTCGAAAAAAAAAAAAACTCAACATTCATTCGGGGGTGAGTAAAGTGGAATTTAAGGTCGATTTTTGAGTGAAAATGTTTTTGCAAATACAATTACTTCCATTTTTGGAAAGGAAGTAAAAATTAATTCATCATTTGACAGATTTATAATTCATATAATAATAGTTTAAGTTGATTTTATATAAAACACTTAGCAAAACAAAACACGCGTCTTGCTTTTCATTTTGGCTTCAGCTGAAAACGGACCGCCAAATTATTTTTCAATGTCTGACCAGCAAAAAACGGTTGCTTAGTAGATCTAGTTCTGCCTTGTCAAAACAAAGCACTTATCTACTTCTCAAACATTGCCAAAAAATATTATCCAATTATAAATAACGCTAGTGGCACCCGCACGGCTTTGCCCGTAATAGAAAAATTAAAAGGTCTTTTGGTTCACCTGTATATTTACAAATAATGTATGGTGAATTTTCTCGCCAATTGGCTTGTACCCATGTTACGGTTACACGTTATGATAATTTCGTAATTTACTCGTCCATCTTATGATAGTTTTGTTCTTAAAAATGGAATAGAAAAAGAACCACATCGAATTTTCAAATAATCGCTTCGAGGTGCTCACACCCATGCTACAAACTAACTTTTTGCCAAATTTCATGAAAATCGGCCGAACGGTCTAGGCGCTATGCGCGTCACAGAGATCCAGACATCCTACAGACATCCTCCGGACAGAGAGACTTTCAACTTTATTATTAGTAAAGAAGATTACTGAATTTTAAGTAATGCAGCAATGAAATAATGCCGTCTCGCACGAGCTCCATTGTTGGTGAGGTTATAGCGTTACTCAATCAGTGTTTTTGACTATTAAATATATGAGGATTAAAACCTTGCTCAAATCTTTTAAAAAGGTCTGCAAGACACATATATATATTTTACGTCTTTTCGTCTTCAGAAGTATATAGTCTCACAAGATATAACACATCTAAGTTTCATGTTACATGTTAATTTGGGAAAGATGTTTTCAATGAAACTTTATCTCATCAACTTTTAGATGAAACTTTATCAGTTTCATCTAAAAAAGAAAAGAGAAACAGTTTCAATTTTCCTTCTACAATGCATAAATTCATGCATCTACCTCGTGTCGAAGAGTAATTTTGTCCGTTCTGTTTCAAAAAATTTCCTATCTCACTCAAATTCACTTGCGTCTTCGAATTGCACTTTAATTCCGACATTTTCCCTGTTTCGACGGCTCGGATTTTTATAATTTGCTCAGTAATCAGCCAATATTCCTTAAATATTAGGTTTCATTCGAATTTCAATTTCGTTCCCGTTTTATGAATTGATCTCGTCTCGCTCGAATCAAGATAAAATGGAATAAATCTTCGGGTTATTTGAACTTCAAACCTTAATAACATTGCTGCTGCAGGATAAAATGTTGTTCGCTGCATTAATTTGGATTCTTAAGAAATTTGAAGCGGCGCAAAGCGAACCAAATAGGCTCAAAATTACCTTAAATGACTGTAATGACAGTATACATTTTAACATTTTTCAGTATATGTTCTCTTTTAACGAAAATAGGATGTTTTTAAAAGTTTTTAGAGTATAACTTCAGAATAAAATACAAAACATGTTTTTACGTTCAAAGACTATTTCTATTCGCTTAGTTCCGGCTAAAAAGTAAGAAATAGCATAAGTATATAATTTCTTAATTAAAACACTAAAAACGAGCTGATATGTGCATCACATGACTTCATGTTACTCCAATTTAATGTCATTTCCCTATTACTGGCAATTTTGATGTGATTCAATAGTTAATTTTCTAAATATCCCCAACAGTGGCCAAATTGAAACCAGATTTTAAAAAAAATCGCCAAATTTATCGCCAAGTTGGCGAAAAAACGTGGAAACGTTGGCGAAAAGACTGGCAATATATCGCGAAGTGTCCGCCCAATTTATAACACCATTTGAGTTTGCATCGAAATTGACAATGATTTCCTCCTGAAAAATGGCAAAGGACCCCCTTTAGAAACACCCGAATGCAACCAAAAGGGGAGGTGCACAACTAGTCCCCACTAGGAGTCTACGTACCAAATTTTAACTTTCTAGGACTTACCGTTCTTGAGCTATGCGACATACATACGCGCATACGTACATACAGACGCCACGAGAAAACTCGTTGTAATTAACTGGGAAATCATCATTATGGATATTTTGCAAACTTGACAAAATTTGGCGACCAAAATACTGGCGATATATCGCCAAGCGTCCAAAAAATTTTAATATCACTTAAGCTTACATCGAAATTAACAATGTTTTCCCCCAAAAAGGGGCAAAAGACTCCCTTAAAAACATCCGAATGCAACCAAAAGAGAAGGTGTACAACTAGACCCCACTAGGAGTCTACGTATCCAAATTTCAACTTTCTAGGACATACCGTTCTTGCGTTATGCGACATACATAAGTACATACAGACGTCACGAGAAAACGCGTTGTAATTAATTCGGGAATCGTCAAAATGGATATTTCGGACGTCTATACGTTCTTAGGTACTATATATGCACGTGTGGTAGGTCGAAAAAAAAAACTCAACCTTCATTCGGGAGTGAGCAAAATGGAAATTAAGGTCGATTTTTCAGTGAGAATATTTTTGCCAATACAATACTTCCTTTTTGTAAAAGGAAGTAAAAATAAAACACCCTATCAACATCTTCGTCTTCGCGTACGGATAATCTGGATCAAGTTCAATAATGCATTAATAATTAGGGATTAATACATGGAAATAATAGTTGGCTGTAAAACAGCTGCCACGAGTCCATTAACCCGCATTCTGTAACGATTCCATAACGGATCGGATGAAATTCATGTTAATCGAAGTATCGTTCACTGCAAAACTGACCTGCTGGACGATGAACGTTGTCAACAATCAGCTGCGTGACTTGACTATTTCAGAAAGGGATCTTAGAAGGGTAGAATCACTTGCTTCGTCTGCAGGAAGTTCCCACCCTGGGTTTTATTTCCTCTCTTTGGTATTGTAAATATTTCTTGGGTCGTTCCGATTTTGAGTAAAAATTTGGAATCACTATTGTTGGAGTATTCAAAGTAAAAATGTCTCGATTATCAGAAAAGAGAGTTCCTTAATATAGGTACTCAAAATAAAATTCATAGAATTGTACTTGAACAATTTGGGTACTTTGGGAATGAAAAATGGATGCCAACCTTAGATATAGATAACAAGCAACTAAAATTAAAAATTAAAAAAAAAAACACGACTGGGTCGCAATTGTAAAATCAAGAGGGAAAATTGAAAATCCTTTTAAAAGCCTTATATTATTAATACCAATTACAAGTATTTTATTTGATAACAAATAAAAACTGGCAACACATAAAAATTTAAAATCATCGCTTTGATTTTCCTTGTCGATCAACAATGAATTCGCCGAAAAAAGGCCTAACCGTATTTAAAATCAGCTGTAAAAAGCGTTATAGTTCGAATCCTACATAACATGGCAGTTCCAAACACATTCTATTAGACGCAGAAAAAAATACTCTTTATTTTGGTACAAAATTTTAAAATTTTTAACTGTGCACTGCAAAATAAAACACTGCAAAAATCGCGATAAACCTTTTAGAGGTTTTTAATTAATATTTTCGTTAATTTGGATTAAAAGGTTTTTCAAAATCCGTTTAGGCACTAGATTGCCACAAACAAATACACAGATACACAGACACGTCTAACTTATAACCCCGTTCCTTTGTGTGTCGGTAGTTAATAAGTCAGGTCGTGTAAATACGCAAGATTTTTCACACATCTTAACCAACCTATTTTTTTTTTGAGCAATCACGATTGCTTATTGCTTTCATTTGACTGTTTCGGCGTCCTATCATTTTATTTTCTCACCAGCACCCTCTGCAGCACCACCGTCGACCGGCCGCCTCACGATGCTGCTCCTCTAGTGAAAACCGTCTCCAACCTACACTCACATGCATACATACACACACTCATGCCTGCACACATATACTCATACCTGCGCACACACTCATGCCTGCACACTAACACTCATACCTGCACACACACTCATGCCTGCACAGACACAAACACACATGCACACACACTCATGCCTGCACACAGACACACACGCATACATAGAAATTCCTATACACACACATACCCACACACTTATGCCTGGGCACAAACACACACCCCTACATACACACACCTGCTCGTGATTGCGAAAAACATAATTTGAATTCAAAAAGCCAAAATTCAAATTTATTTATTTATTTATTTATTTTTTCAATTACATCCATTTATTATTCAACCTCATACGAAATCAATTTGAACTCGGAGAAGAACGGCGAAATGTCAATCAATCATCCCAGTGTACCAGAAAACCACGTGTGGAAGTTCAAAACTCCGACCTTTCTGATTGCAAAATAAACTTTCAGGTGATTTTTTTGCCTTGATTCTTCACTAACATTTCCTTCCTGTTAAAAAAGAACAACTAATTCCACTCTACAAACTGTCAGTTGTGTCAGTGCTGTCGCATTGAACACAACTTGAATTATATAAAAAAAAGACATTTCGCCTCCATTCCCTGCAGTCCTTCATTTGACTTCTTCAACGAAAAGGTCGAGCGTATTATTCCATAACTAGTGGTACCCGCACGGCTTTGCCCGTAGTAGAACATTATAAGGTCTTTTGGTTTGCCTATACATTTTTAAATAGTGTATGGTGAATTTCTCACCAATTGGCTTGCCCATGATACGGTTCCACGTTATGATAACTTGGTCATTTACTCTTCCATCTTATGACGATTTTGATCGGTAAAATGTTCTTAAAATTGGAATGGAAAAAGAACAAAATTGAATTTTCGAAAAATCGCTTCGAGGTGCTCATCCCCATGCTACAAACTAACTCTGCCAAATTTCATGAAAATCGGTCGAATGGTCGAGGCGCTATGCGCCTCACAGAGATCCTGACAGACAGAGATCCAGACTTTCAGCTTTATTATTAGTAACTAGTGGTACCCGCACGGCTTTGCCCGTAATAGAAAAATTAAAAGGTCTTTCGGTTCGCCTGTATATTTACAAATAATGTATGGTGAATTTTCTCGCCAGTTGGCTTGTACCCATGTTACGGTTCCACGTTATGATCATTTCGTATCTCGCCAATTGGCTCGTGCCCATGTTACGGTTCCACGTTATGATCATTTCATAATTTACTCGTCCATCTTATGATAGTTTTTTTCTTAAAATAGGAGTAGAAAAAGAACCACATTGAATTTTCCAAAAATCGCTTCGAGGTGCACACAAACTAACTTTGTGCCAAATTTCATGAAAATCGGCCGAACGGTCTAGGCGCTATGCGCGTCACAGAGAACCAGACACCCTGACAGACAGAGATCCAGACTTTCAAGCTTTATTATTAGCAAAGATGAAACGTTGGGAAGCAAAAATCTAATTGACTCACCTTTAGACTGAAAAGATCAGTTTTAGAAGTACAGGGCAAGCATACTCCAGAATATCATTTCCTGAGGTTCCTGCAATGGGAAAAACGTTCATTTTATTACACAGTTCATTTTGACATTTAAATTTTAAATCACAAAATAATCAAAACCTTTTCATTGGATGGAGTATGAAAGCAAGTCTTCTTTGTGGGTCATTTGATAGAAAAATTTTCATTTTCTTCCGCACGTATTAGATGATATATTTCATAAAAAAGTAATAACTTAAAAGGTTATGAACTAATTTTTTGCTGCTTAAAACATCACAAACGTATGTGTAAATTCTTAAGAAAAAAGTATGTTAATAATTACCTCTTGAAATTAATACTCTTTACTAATAATAAAGCTGAAAGTCTCTCTGTCCGAAGGATGTCTGGATGTCTGGATATCTGTAGGATGTCTGTGACGCGCATAGCGCCTAAACCGTTCGGCCGATTTTCATGAAATTTGGCACAAAGTTAGTATGTAGCATGGGGTAGTGCACCTCGAAGCGATTTTTCGAAAATTCGAAGTGGTTCATTTTCTATTCCAATTAAAAAAATATATATCATAAGATGGACGAGCAAATTACGAAATTATCATAACGTGGAACCGTAACATGGGCACAAGCCAATTGGCGAGATACGAAATTATCATAACGTGGAACCGTAAGATGGGTAAAAGCCAAATGGCGAGAAAATTCACCATACATTATTTGTAAATATACAGGCGAACCAAAAGACATTTTGATTTTTCTATTACGGGCAAAGCCGTGCAGGTATCACTAGTTTATAATAAAATTTATGAACTGTCATGTGCGTGAGAAAATGGCCACTTTTTCGTAAAGTGGGTCTGTGCAGGATCTTTTCTAGGAATGGGACACTTTTCAAATAAGGACACATTAGTGGAAATAGGTTCATAGGTTAGGTAGCAATATTATATTAAAATTTATAAAATTAAAATTAATTTAAATATATATTTTTTAAATTAATGTTTAACGTATAAAATATAATCCTCATATATATATTAGAGAATAATCGAGTAACCCTTCTAATGTCATCAACAATGAAACTCACGCCACGGCATGATAATTAGATAATATGTTTTGGTAACGTTTAAAATGCAGGGAAATGCTTTATTGTGACAAGGCTGAACTGGATCCGGAAAACTTAACAGTTTTACAGTTAAGACTGTGTCATTTCCGGGAAATGAAGAAACGAAAACGTAGGAAACAGGGAACGCTATCTACTGGAATTTATTATACTTTTTGCATTTGCTCTCCGTTCTGATAAAAAATTTGCTTTTGATATACGTTTGACATATTTTTCAGAGTGTTATGAGGCTCAATTAAATTTTTGAATAAGTACTGAAGCATCAGTTCGAACATTCTGAATTTCGAACCATACCTCAAACAGTTCGTGTTTCCTATTTCATATATATACTTTTATAATAGTATGCAAATTGAAAACCATTTGCGAAAATGGACTTCAATTATCGCTGTCAAAAGTAACTAGTTTAAACTTATAGCCATTAAAATGGAAATGGACTTCACGCGAGGTTCTGTTATTCGAATGTTCTCAGTCAATTCATCCGCATTCAATGGAAGTGACATTTTGGAATTCGCGAACACAATAACTTCGCTCTATTTCATCTTTGTTCTCACGGAAAGAACTCGGTATTTATGATGCATAACGTCGGCTGAAACTTCTCGCGGTAGTGAAGCAAATGTAAATTAAAACACATTCAAATAAAGAGCTGTGTTTTAATTTGTCATTGCGAAATTGTCGTGTTTCGTCCGTTAATTTCTATGGAAGTTCAAAAATAATGTGTTTTTACTTTGATAATTAAAATTCTTCTTCTTTTCATTTATATTTTTAGTTTTAAAAATATCTTTCTCTACATACTCAGAAAATAAGGCTTTCTACCAGAAACCGGTGAAGAAAATACTATTCGCACAACCATCAAAACATCTTTTATCTTCTATCTACTTCTTTGAGTAGATAGATAGATAGAGATATAGATAGAGTAGATAGACATATGATAATGTCATCCAGAAAACAATCTATAAAAAAAAGTGTCTTTGTGTGTTTTTTGTTCCTTATTCAAATCCACAGATTAGTCAGATTTTCTCCAAAGTTGGCTCAGAGGTCCTTTGATCCACTCCCCCCCCCCGAAATGTTACTCCTTACGCAATAGCTGAATTTTTGGAACTAAGAGAAAAAAAATCCAAAGAGGTTGAAATTTGAATTTTCAGTCATAAAATAGCTATTTGGACATTTTTACACCTTTTACTTTTTTTTTAAATTTAAGCCTGATTCTTAAACATGAGTCACTTGACTCAACTTTTATTTTCGAGGTTGACCTTGCAACGCAGTGAAGTGCAACTAGCAATAAATAATCATCGCTGATGATAATTGAATTTTAAAAATGGCAAAATAAATTAATGCAAAACTATAAATTTACAAACCGCAGTGACTTACAAGTTCAAAAACGTGAATATGACAAAGAACTGTATGTGATTCATAACTCGAAAAAGCTAGGCTCTAACCATCGCATTGCTAACAGTCATCTTTATACATAAATGGCTACTTCTGTATGTATGTCCGGGGTAATCTTCAAAACTATTGGACCGATTTTAACCGTTTTTTCACCATAGATAGCTACATTATCAGGGAGCAACTTTGGCTGTAATTTATTCCTAAAAAAACTCAGTTTTAAGAAGTTATGATGGAAAACAGTAAATGTCATGTAATTTCCCCATTAAATGATTAAATATTAAACCAATTGTTACGAAACTTTGTTGCCTTACAACAGCAATATTAAAAGTAATCATAATGAAAATTTTGAATCCAGGCTTCTCCGGAGCAAACAGGAGTTTAAAGTCGTTTAAACATTTGGAAACTTTACTTTTTGCACATTTAGGGAAACGTAGAGAGCTTTTTTTTCTTTTTGTGTGTGTGTACTATTTAATTAAATAAAGCGCACGGTTTTTTTTAGCGATCTTTGATTTTGCTAGTTCATATTTTGGAAATTTTTCAAATTTTTATATGCTTTAATACGTGCTTTCATTTCTAAATGAATACTCGTTCGTTCTTTATACTTATTGCTGTTTTACTTTTATGGGTAAGGAAGAAGCTCGATTTTTAGTCACATCAAAGCGGTGTGTTTTGTTCAGTTAAAACAGAAAAAGAAAGAAAGTAACGATTGTTTCTCACAATCATTACTGACCCAGGCAACGCCGGGTATTTTTGCTAGTTGCTTTCATAAATGATACTGGAATGACACACGATTGTTCGGCACTCGTGCAGATCAATAAAGTGTTTCGGATTTAAGTAATTAATGCAACGATCTCAGCATTCAAACATCCAGCAAATAAACAGAACATAAAATTAGCTGTTTAGCAAACAAAGCAAAAAGTAATTCATTCCGAAAAAACTCATTTCCTTACTAAAAGAACTGCTCGCTATTTAAAATTACATTATATCAGTTTAAGAGCAAAATTTTAAAGAAATATTAAAGTAAGTTTTATAAATCGGCGTCATTTTCAAGATTGCAAATTCGATTTCTTCCCGACGAGTATCACAGAGGATGTCCGTAATTATGCGAAAACTAATTTAATAAAACTTTTGACAAGTAATTGAATTACTTTACAACTTTAAGTGGTTGTTCGCCATTTTTAAAGAAATTGATTCGCCTTCCGCTTTTAATTGACACTTTAACAAACAGTTCGCAACCTTGGAAATATTTTACTGTGCCATTGACATACAAATCTAGCAGCAAGCGTTTGGTTCTTTGGTTCTAATAAATCATGGTTACCTACGGAAAAATATGTGGGTTTGTAAAAGCACAGAAAGTACTAAAATACATCTGTAATTTTGTTAAGTAAGTACAGTGGTGGTAAAAAAATTGCATCACCCGCGCCGCAAAGGAGAGGAATATCATCCCGACAGCATTCAACCCACATTCAAGCATCCCGTATCCCAGATGATTTGGGGATGTATTTCTGATCAAGGAGTGGGTGGGCTTCACTTTGTGCAAGGAACAGTAAACGCTCAGGTGTATATTGGCATTTGAGGAGAAAATGCTATCCGGGATCACTTTACTTCAGTTCCAAACGTCATTTTGCAGGATGATTCTGCTCCGTGCCATAGGTCAAAACTGGTAAGTAACAATTCAGAAACTTTTTCGTACCATTAGACTAAAATTGACATGGGGTTAAGCATTTTTTTCTCTCTAAACTCACACTCATGTTCAGAAATGGAAAAATGAGCATGGGGTCAGCAGTTTGCCTTGGCCCGGAAACAGCCCCGATCTACGTAAACAACGATCGGATTCCTGCTGTTAAATGTTTATTTCATAAGTGTTGCAGAATTTCACATACATTCATCCTTAATCGGTCGACCGAAACTTCTCGCATAATCCCTATGTTTGTGAAAATGCGAAGGTGATGCAATTATTTTTACCAGCACTGTAAATAAGTAATATACTTAAAATACATTTAATCTGCGCTGGTTAAAATGTAGAAAATATTACTTTTTTCATCCTTTCTATTTATGATGAATTCTATTTTAAACTTATTTAACGACTTGATCCATTTACTGAAATAAGTTTCTAACATTCGTTGTCTGCCCTATGCAGATTGCCTAGTTTTATGGACGACAGCACTTAAGAGACATGCAAAGACAACTATTGTCTCTAGTCTTAATTCTGCTTTAAACTGTTTACATTCGTGGTGTAGGGAAAATAATATGATTATTAATCTGGGTAAATGTGTTTCACAGACCTTTTCATTAACGCATCAGCAGATATCACCTGAAATCTTTCTTGGTGGAGCTACCTTCGATAATGTTGACACTTACACCTATTTGGGCACTGTTTTTGACTCTAAATTGAGCTGGAAGAATTATCTAGAGTATTTGTCAGATCGAGTTGTTATGCGACTTCCAATTTTAAATCGATTAGCTGGCTGTGTTTGGGGGTAGTGCCCGTTCTACCCTTGCTCTTACACAGGGCCGGCTCTAGTAGTTTTGCCGCCCTACGTGATATTGACAAGTGCCGCCCCCTCAAAGTGAATAATAATAGTATTAATAACAATGATAATGATATAAAATAATTATATGTTAATTAAATAAAAATTGTAAAGTGCTTAAAATTAAAGTGAGTTCCTAGTTATATTCCAAACTGGGTTTTGCATATCCAAGCACTGGAACACATTTTAAATTATCTTTTTTAGCATTAAAGTGGTGAAACTTATGGCACTGAAACATATATTAATACTTTTAAAAGACTTTTAAATCACGCAGTTTTCCGCCTCTCTTTCTTGTTAAATTCCGAACAATGTTTTGCATATCCAAGCACTAGTACACACTCTAAATTATTATTATTTTTTTAGCATTGAAGCAGTGAATTTTATGACGCTGAAATAGATATTCATGCTTTTAAAAAAATCGTTTCAATTTGTAAATTTGCCACCTCTAAAATCTGCCGCCCTAGGCAGCTGCCTAGGTCGCTTACCCCAAGAGCCGGGCCTGCTTTTACATATCAAAAATATATCCCTCCGGTTTTCACATATTGTTGTGAGCCCCTCATTACTATGTCTGAATCATGTCTACAAAAATTTGAAGATCTTACAAAATCAAGCACTCAAGACTCATCACAGGTGATGTTAAGTCCACACCTGTTGACTCACACCCTGCTAATACTCACAGGCGTTAAACCGTTGGGTGTTGTCTTTGAGGAAAAAGCTATTTTCTATATAAAAAAAATTGATGCAGGTTGATAATTTCTGGTCTAACTATCAATGCACTCCTCGTAACTTAAATACACAAGATGAATTTATCCAGAAAGAAACAGAACGAGCTGTAAGATTGGATATGGACATATCCCTCCCACTCGAAAACCAAGTAAACCTCTAAACCCCCTCGATTTCTATAAAGTAAACGTAAATCTGTGTCTGAGACAAGAAATTCGAAAACACGATACTCCTATTGTTGTCCTTGGCGACCTTGCACTCGAAACAATGGATATTTTTTACCCGGAACCTCTTTGGTTGAGAGTCTTTACCGATGGATCCTTCTTACCTGATCAGCCTAATGTGGGTGCTGGAGTGTTTTGCGACTTATTTGCTTTTTATGCCCCAGTGGGCACTATTAGAACAGCTCATGACGGTGAAATTTCTGCGATCTGCGTTGCTCTTGAACAACTTTTATGTTTCAGCGATGAATTTCCAAATCTGTCATTCTTTCAGATTCACAAGCTGCTCTATTTAATAAAATCTATGGACAGCTCATCTTCTGAAATTATACTGAAATGTCATGACTCTATTAAAAAGCTGCAACAACTTGGTAAATCTGTCGTTTTCCAATGGATCCCTTCTCACTGCTGGAAATGAAATAGCTGACACTCTGGCTAAAAAGGGAACCACAATTGAACAAATTAACACTATTCCGGTCCCATACTCAACTTTTGAACGAGTTTTTAAAAGTAAAGCCTCCAACAATTTCCACACTCGACTAATGGAAAGGGTCTAATCTAACAAAAAGTGAAAGGACCTCAACTCAAATAGTATTCCGGGCTGGCCACGCCGGGAAACAGTTGCTATTTTCCGACTAACCATTAGACATGACTGTCTTGCTGTCCACTTACACAGGATCAACCTGGCTCTTGATTCTGATTTTCCACTTTGCCGAAGTCAGTTGATTATGGATCTCCGTCATCTTCATCAGTGCAGAGTTTTCCATGGATCATCAGTTGCAAAGCGATACTGGGAGACGAGGAGAAGAATGTGGAAATGACTATTTTTATGTTCATGTTCTTGTTCTTTTGTTTTGTATTTTTTTTCCTTTTGTCAAACCCCACTGCCATTGGAAAAAAAAAAATATTTTAAACTTCTGTTATCTTGCCTTGAATTCTGTTTTATACCACACCACCCTGAAAAGAGTTGGTGTATTTTGGACGTACATGAATATATGTTACTCTGAAAGACTGAAATAGGTGATTGTCGAATTTCACCGTTGATTCAACACAAAAAATCGGTCTTTCGCAGAAGTCTTTGGTATATGAATGCTGATATTTACTGGCGAATGTCCATAGTGGCCAGATTTCGTACGTTCGCATACACACACTACGAAATTTAGTTCACTCGTCAAAATGTTTCTCAACTTATCGATTTGGGGGATCAAACGTTTCTCTCTGTTTCCGAAAGCTTGAAATTTTGCAAGAGCCACCATTTCGCTGAGGACTCATTCCACGTCAAAAGCCGTCACTTTGTTCCATACTTAATAGCTTACATATTTCCCAAAAAATTAAAATTTTTGAAAGGTAACGAAAACTTTTTTGCTTACAGTGGTGGTAAAAAAAAATTGCATCACCCGCGCCGCAAAGGAGAGGAATATCATCCCGACTGCATTCAACACACAGTCAAGCATCCCGTATCCCAGATGATTTGGGGATGTATTTCTGATCAAGGAGTTGGTGGGCTTCACTTTGTGCGAGGAACAGTAAACGCTCAGGTGTATATCGGCATTTTGGAGGAGAAATTGCTTCCTGCTATCCGGGATCACGTTACTTCAGTTCCAAACGTCATTCTCCAGGATGATTCTGCTCCGTGCCATAGGGCAAAACTGGTAAGTAAAACTCAAAAACCTTTATCCTGCCATTAGACATAAATTAACTAGGGGTTAAGTAATTTTCTTTCGCTAAACTCATGCGCAGGTTCAGAAATGGAAAAATGAGTATGGGGGTCAGCAGTTTGCCTTGGCCCGGAAACAACCCCGATCTACGTAAACAATGATCGCATTCCTGCCGTTAAATGTTTAGTTCATAAGTTTTGCAGAATTTCACATACGTTCATCGTGAATCGGTCGACCAAAACTTCTCACATAATCCCATTGTTGTCAAAATGTGAGGGTGACGCAATTTTTTTTTACCATTACTGTAGAATTCAAGCATACATCTGATACATACAAAATTTTGTTAAATTCTTCTTTGGATTTAAATTTTTTAATGGCATATATTAGCCGCCACGAGCGGAACAAATTTTCTGTTCTTTCACAAACTGGCACCGGGAATCTTGTACTAGAGTTTATTTGTTTCTAAAAATTTAGCGTTTGAATTGAAAAAAATCGTGACAGTAGCTTATTACTGTTTTTTTTTCCTTTTCAATTTTTGGCGGGATAACATAGAAAATATAGTCGAACAGTCAGCTAATCGCGATTCAAAACTGCTCAAAATCGCACTCTCTCACTATATTATAAAACGTGAGCACATTTGCCTTAATATGCAACACTTTTTCATTCCAGAGCAGTGCTGGGCATTGAATTAATGAGTGCACTAATGAGGTGTTCGCGAGAAGAAGAGAGAGCTTTTGTGGGAATACTGGAAACAGCTGGTGTGAGGGTGCAGCCGTCTTTAAAGGTAGCTTCTCGACGAATCTCCTACCGAAAACAGTTACGGTTGTGTGAAATGCGAATGTTTTAATTAGCAGCTTGTTCGCTCTCCATGTTTGCCTTTCCTCCGCTTCCGGATTGGAAGGAAAACAAAAGTCGCTAACATTTTCTTAATTAAAGTAGAAGTAGAAGTTTATTTAAAACGACTTTTCAGTGGAGTAAAAATTATGCAAATACTATTAGGCCATATTCGTGTTCTTTTTATGAGATGCAAAAGAAGGTGAAGAAAGGCTGCTTAAATGAAAGATCGCCCTGCGTTTGTAGTAGCCTATAATATGAGCAAAAATTATCGTTTTTCACTTTAAAGCCATTTTATTTGAAACTAGTGGTACCCGCACGGCTTTGCCCATAATAGAAAAATTAAAAGGTCTTTTGGTTCGCCTGTATATTTACAAATAATGTATGGTGAATTTTCTCGCCAGTTGGCTTGTACCCATGTTACGGTTCCACGTTATGATAATTTCGTATCTCGCCAATCGGCTTGCGCCCATGTTACGGTTCCACGTTATGATAATTTCGTAAATAATGTATGGTGAATTTCTTGCCAATGGGCTTGTGCCCATGTTAAGGTTCGACGTTATGATAATTTCGTAATTTACTCGTCCGTCTTATGATACTTTTGTTCTTAAAATTGGAATAGAAAAAGAACCACATCGAATTTTCGAAAAATAGCTTCGAGGTGCACGCCCCCATGCTACAAACTAACTTTGTGCCAAATTTCATGAAAATCGGCCGAACGCGCTATGCGCGTCACAGAGATCCTGACAGACAGAGATCCCGACAGAGAGACTTTCTGCTTTATTATTAGTAAAGATCAATAAAATAATTACACAGGAGAACTGTTTGTAACACAATGTCAGTCGAGTTCAATTTTGGAGTTGTTTTCGAGTTAAATAGTTATGCTGATTTCAAAACTGCAGTTAATATTCTCCCCCCCCCTCCACGTTAAGTTTTTTCTTTGCGCTTCAGATGGCGATCACTTTTCGTGGGAGCCCGCGTATCATGGAAAACCCAACTGGGAGAGACGACTGCTTGATGCAGTGGGAGAAAATGGGATACATTGCACATGAACTGCTTTTAAACTTAGTAAACGAGAGTAATTTAAGACATAACGAATAGTGAATCACGTAAATAAAAAAAAATTAGTTTGAATTTTGACATCTTGTATTCAAATTATGTTTTTCGCAATCACGAGTGTGTGTATGTAGGCGGGTGTGTTTGTGTGTGGGGGGTATGTGTGTTTGTGTGTAGGGGGTATGAGTATGTGTGTGTAGACATGTGTGTTTGTGTCTGTGTGCTGGCATAAGTGGGTGGGTAGTTGTGTGTGTATGTGTTTGTGTGTGTGTATGTGTAGGTGTGTGTATGTGTTTGTGTGTGAATGTGTATGTGTGTAGGTGTATGTGTGTGTGTGTGCGTGTGTGTAGTTGTGTGTGTATGAACGTGTGTGTAGAATATGGATGCAACCTGGAGACGGCTTTCGCTATAGGAGCAGCATCGTGAGGAGCCGGTCGACGGTGATGCTGCAGAGGGTGCTGGCGGAAAAATAAAATGATAGGACACCAAAACAGTCAAATGAAAGCAAAAAGCAATCGTGATTGCTTAAAAAAAAGAACCAAAACACTCCATTTCAAAAAAACCCCGAGGGGGTTCATTAACTAATTTCTTAAATCATCGCAAGAGGGCATATTCAAGCAAAAAAAGAAAAAAAACAGCGAATTTGTGGGGAAAAACATAGAGCACACAGCAGACGATTAATGGAAGAACAAAACAGTTTAAAGGTATGTGAAACGGCGTTAAATCACTTGATGACGCAAAGTATTATCAAAAAATATTCACCGTCAACAGCAGGCAAGAAAACTAACTTAATCATTCCATCAAAACTTTTATCTAATATTTATAATTCTCTTCTCTTCATTATTTTTAATGTTGTTATTCCAAAAATAAATAAATAGATATCGCAGATAATGATTCTAATGAAATATAAATATATAAAACATTGCATATGAATATAAATATGTAAAACATTGCAAAAAGGAACATAAATGAACTAGCAAAAATACCCGGCGTTGCCTTTGTCAGTAATAATGGTTAGAAACGATCGCTACTTTCTTTCGTTTTCTGTTTTAACTGAAAGAACTCGAAACACACCGCTTTGACGTGATTCAAAATCGTCTTCGTCTTTACCCATAAAAGTAAAATAGCAATAAGTATAAAGAAGGAAAAAGAGTATTCATTTAGAAACGAAAGCACAAATTGAAGCATATCAAAATTTGAAGGATTTCCAAAATATGAACTAACAAGATCACTAAAAAAACCGTGCGCTTTATTTAATTAAATAGTACACACACACACACAAAAAGAAAAAAAAAGCTCTATGCTATGTTTTCCTAAGTGTGCAAAAAGTAAAGTTTCCAAATGTTTAAATGACTTTAAACTCATGTTTGCTCCGAGAAGCCTTGATTCAAAATTTTCATTATGATTACTTTTAATATTCCTGTTGTAAGGCAACGAATGATCGTAACAATGGGTTTTATATTTAATCATTTAATGGGGAAATGACATGAAATTTACTTTTTTCCATCATAACGTTTTTAAAATAAGTTTTTTTAGAAATAAATTATAGCCTAAGTTGCGTCCTGATAATGTAGCTATCTATGGAGAAAAAATGGTTAAAATCAGTCAAGTAGTTTTGAAAATTACCCCGGACATACATACAGAAGTAGCCATTTATGCATAAAAATGGAAAATACATGTAAAGCGCATTTGAAGCGATAAATTTTCAAATGCAGTTGCACCATTTCTGTCAAAACAAACATGCAATATTTCATTTCTCCGATTGTTTTTTGTAAATCCGCTCACAGCCTTGAGCGAAATCGTACGAGGAAAACATCTCGAGTCAAATAAAAGCGTATTTCAAAGAGAGAGAGAGGGAGAAAAAAAATTGGTAAACTATGATTCAAGAGTGTGTGAGAAGCGTTTCTAGCTCAATCAAAATGATTGCGCAATGACACCTAAAACACATACCATCAACATGTCTTCAGTTGTCAAAAATTTAATCAATCACACTTTTCCTTGTGAAGAAGACATCACGTGTCTTGTAGCTTGCAACTTTGTTGTCACTTTTCTTGACATGTACGTGTTGATACGATCAGATGTACGAGAAGACAAAAAAATCGGGCATTTTCTGTTACGTCGAAGGAACGGAGGCGAAGCCGTGAAAATGACAGCTTTTGAAGGAACTATTTCTTTTGCTAATTTCATCGGAGTGATTTTATGAATTATTTCGCTCGCTGTTTTTTGTTCAATGTCTTTTTACTTCCTTTTACAAAAAAGGAAGTATTGTATTCGCGAAAAGATTTTCACTCAAAAACCGACCTTAATTTCCATTTTACTCACCCCCGAATGAATGTTGAGTTTTTTTTTTTTTCGACTCGATCACACGTGGATAAAAGCATAAAAACGTATAGACACGCGAAATATTCATTTTGACGATTTCCGAGTTAATTACAACGAGTTTTCTCGTGACGTCTGTATGTACGTATGCGGATGTGTGGATTTGCGTATGTATGTCGCATAACTCAAGAACAGTATGTCCAAAAAAGTTGAAATTTATACGTAGACTCCTAGTGGGGTCTAGTTGTGCACCTCCCCTTTTGATTGCATTCGGGTCTTTCTAAAGGAGTCTTTTGCCCCTTTTTGGAGGGAAATCATTGTTCATTTCGACTTAAACTCAAGTGGTGTTATAAATTGGGAGACACTTAGCGATATATCGCCAGTCTTTTGGTCGCCAAGTTTTGTCGCCAGCTTGGCGACAAATTTGGCGATTAAATTTTTTTTTTTTTTAATCTGGTTTTATTTTGTCTACTGCTGGTAATATCTAGAGAGTAAACTATTGAATCACGTTGAAATTGCCATTAATTGGGAAATGACGTTAAATTGGAGTAAACTATTGAATCACGTTGAAATTGCCAGTAATTGGGAAATGACGTTAAATTGGAGTAAACTATTGAATCACGTTGAAATTGCCAGTAATTGGGAAATGACGTTAAATTGGAGTAAACTATTGAATCACGTTGAAATTGCCAGTAATTGGGAAATGACGTTAAATTGGAGTAAACTATTGAATCACGTTGAAATTGCCAGTAATTGGGAAATGACGTTAAATTGGAGTAAAAAAAAGTCATGTGATGCACACATCAGGTCGCTTTTCTGTAATCTATTAAACTTACATAGAATTGCCGTACTGTCATCTTCAGGCTAACTCCGCGCATATTTTTAGCAGAGTCGTCACATTTTTGGTATAAAACTAAAGAATAACTCCTTAAGTAGAATGTAGGTATCCACAAAAAACTTATAATCTTATATAAATTTCTAAATCGCTGTCGAACTACAGAGAAAATTAAGAAATAAAAAAGTTCCTTTGTGCGGAAAAGTGAAAGAAAATATCGCAACGTTAAATCGCACGAATTTGTGGAGAACTGCAGACACGTGGTTCAGGGCTGCAAGGAACCCCCTTTTCAAAGCAAAAGACTTAAGCTTATAGATGCAGCGATATCCGACAAAAACCTAAAGCTGTTTTCATTCATAAGCTCAAATCCTTGAAAAACATGGTCCTTGTAACCCCGAAACGCGTGTCTTGTCGTGTGTTTCATTAGGAATTTCGCTATTTTTAACTATGCCATATTAAGTATAGCTCCGTCAATTTTTTTAGGGGGTCTAAGGACCTTTAACCATCAAAATTTTTGAATTTCTGGAAAAAATATATGTTATGCACAATTTAATTCTGAACAATTTGATATCTTATTTGTTACCATACACCAAAAACTTTTCAAGTTATCGTAAAAATGCGTAAACTTTCCCCATAGAGATTTATGTTAACAGCAGCTGTTGAAGCCTCTTTTTCTCAGGTGCCGGTTTCTCCGGTTTTCTCGTTTTGCGCGCATGATATCTCAAAAAGTTTCTGATATATTTCCATAAAACTTTTCATGCATGTTTGTCTGGTATATTTTTATGATCTGAACCTAAATTTTAACTTAAAATGAAAGTTAATAATTGAAGAAAAAAATATTTTGCACAAAATTTTGGAAATTTTCGATATTAACTTATAAAATTTTTAAAAAATAAATAATTAATTAAAAAAAATAAACAAATTTAGGTTCAGGTCATAAATATAATCCAGATAAACATACATTAAAAGTTTTATGGAAATGTATAAGAAACCTTCTGAAATATCATGCGCGCAAAACGAGAAAACCGAAGACACCAGCACCTAAGAAAAAGACGCTTAAACAGCTGCTGTTAACATAAATCTCAATGGGGAGAGGTTACGCATTTTTACGATAACTTGAAAAGTTTTTGGCGTATATTAATAAATAAGGTATCAAATTGTTAAATTATGCATAATACTATATACTTTTTGCAGAAAGTCGAAAATTTTGAAGGTTAAAGGCTCTTAGACCACTTAAGTTTTATTTCATCTATTGTATACAATTATGCTATAGTTATCTAAAATTAAGAAATAGTAACTTAAACCATATAAATTAAATTATTAAATGGGTTAAAAATTATTCTGCTACTCAGGGTCACTTTGCAGCACGTGAAAAATGCGATGCAAAACAATTATTTAGAAAAAAAGCGTTTTATATCTTAGTCTTTAAATTCCCTACTTCGTTACCTAATATTTGTTTACTTTTTAACGTATAAATATGCATGAAACACTATAGTTGGGGGGGAAACATAATTTAGAAGCATTGGGAACGCTACGCAGGTCACTTTTACACCATTAAAACTCTGCCAAGTTAGGTTTGCCCCAACTTAGTTTCGTTGCTTTCCTTTTGCACGAACTGCTTTTCTTGCTTCCTTACTTCACATTCAAAAGCAACAAAATTGCTTTCTGAATAAAAAGCTCGTGAAACATTTTATCAGCCGAATTTCGATCTCCAGAATTATGATTTTAACAATCCAATAAACGATTTTAAAACCCAAAAATGATTGAAACTCCAACGAAGAAGCAACTCGTCTGCGAGGATATTGTTTCATTCAGTGAATTCGAAGCATTTATTTCATTCAAAAACAAGGCATCTGACAAATAACGCCATTTTGAGCAGCGCTTCCCTCGATATTACCAGAATCAATTAGATTCTTTTGTGGACGTCGAATCATATTCACTTGCCGAATGTAACTGCTGCAGATACTTTCTTCTGTGATTACTAAACATCAAGATTTGCAGCAGATATACAGGTAGTTATCAAAAGAATGGTAACACTTGGAGAAGAATTTTTGGGAACCGCTACACTGCCATAAATGTTCTGTTTATAAATGTGACCTTCTAACTTTAATTGCTCACGCTGGTGATTCTATATGGTGATTGAGTTCTGTGGTCACGTTTGCTGCTGTTGTTCGCTTTTTAGACATTACAATCCACTTCAATACTCGTCGGTTTATTTCACTGAGCTTGTCTTTTCGCCCACTATTTTGCTTTGCCGAGCTTGTCTTACCGCGCTGTGTGTATGCTGCCATGACTTTAGATACTGCACTTTTAGATGCGCCAAAAAGTTGATATGTTTCAGTTACACTGGCTTCTGCTAGACGCGCTCCAACAATTTGGCCTCTTTTAAAATTTGAGAGGTCCGACATTTCACGTGCTTGAAAAAAATCCAAGACTTCCAGAACTTCCGTTAAACCACCAAATAGTACCAGAATATGTACATTGCTATTTATAAAATAAACAAAAAAAAAACAGATATCTAATTTTATTCTTTATTACTTACAAGTGGTACCCGCACGGCTTTGCATGTAATAGAAAAATTAAAAGGCCTTTTGTTTCGCCTGTATATTTACAAATAATGTATGGTGAATTTTCTCGCCAATTGGCTTGTACCCATGTTACAGTTAAACGCTATGATAATTTCGTATCTCGCCAATTGGCTTGTGTCCATGTTACGGTTCTACGTTATGATAATTTCGTATCTCGCCAATTGGCTTGTGTCCATGTTACGGTTCTACGTTATGATAATTTCGTAATTTACTCGTCCATCTTATGATAATTTTGTTCTTAAAATTGGAATAGAAAAAGAACCGCATCGAATTAAAGAAAAAATCGCTTCGAGGTTATCACCCCCATACTACAAACTAACTTTGCAAAATTTCATGAAAATCGGCCGAACGGTCAAGGGGCTATGCGCGTCACAGATATCCAGACATCCTCTGGACATCCAGGCAGAGAGACATTAAGCTTTATTATTAGTAAAGACAAAGAGCATTCAAAAATGTCACTTTTACTCTCAGGTGTTTTTATTATTTTAATAACTACCTGTATGTTTGTTTCCTTCGCATAAGGAGACTCTTTTTGGAACTTGTGCTGCGAAAAATTTCTCAAAAATGAGTGTGTCTCATAAAGCAGGTTTACAGAGACGGAGTCTGATTTTGGGGTTAAGGAGTAGGAATCGGGAAACAAAGAATTTAAAATTCAAAGAGTCGGAGTCCGCCACCTCCCCACCGAGTTTTTGTGAATAAAAGTGTTATGTTTTTAACACGCTTTTATTAGCTTCACTTGTATGTTTGTGAGTAACCCTTCTTTGGACTAAGAGCGAGTGGCTTATTACTGTTAGTACATTCCACCACTTTGTGAGCGTTCGTAGCCGAGCGGTCTATAAGGCGCGGGTCTTCGCTGACGTCCACCTCCGGGAATCATTGGGCGTGCGTTCTAATCCCGGCTACACCGAAATTAACTTTATAATCTTGCAACTCAATTTTCGACCACTCTCTGTGATCGGATTCTTTTAAAATTTGGAATGCAACCTCAGACCCGATGACGATGCAATATTCTATAATCAAATTAATTTATTAACGATATGTTATTAGTTTATTCTAATTAACACGCTTTTATTAACTTAACTAGTATGTTTGTGGGTCCAACTTTCCTTTGGACAA
This sequence comes from Uloborus diversus, assembly GCF_026930045.1. Classification (NCBI taxonomy): domain Eukaryota; kingdom Metazoa; phylum Arthropoda; class Arachnida; order Araneae; family Uloboridae; genus Uloborus; species Uloborus diversus. The sequence continues at coordinate 266,928,547 of NC_072731.1, forward strand.
ATAGCCAGTGGCTTACTAGAATTACAACGTACAAATGAGAGCTGCGGAGTGTAACAATGTTTGCACACGAATTTACCAGAAAGCATTCAAAATATCTGATGCAAATAATGCAAAAGAATACCAAGATACATTCCACTATAAATAAAATAATAGTTTAAAAAACTAAAAAAACACGCTTTAGTAGCAAAAGTAATTGACCATACATTTAATTTTACTGTAATTAAAAAAAAAAGCGTGGAGGGCTTCTTATCAGTTGTCTTAAATTTCTTCCACTTGTTATCCATGCAAAAATGTAAATAAGCAGCTCCCACGCTTTTTTTCTATAACAGTAAAATTAAGTGTTTGATCAATTACTTTACATACTTGTCATCCAAAGATTATTTTTAACTTTTTAGTTCATTTTGCTACTAAAGCGTGTTTTTTTTTTAGTTTTTAAACTATTATTTTATTATACGAATCAAGTTATACTTCCTACAGCCCGCTGAAGCGGAGAATTACTCATAACAATGTGTTTTTAATGTAATGTAAATTATTTGCACATAAGCTCATTTTAAAGTTGTCACCGGAAACGTCCTTCTAAACATTATTTGTCATCTCCATTAAAGACATCAACTTCTGTTTAAAAAAAAAACGCCGTTGTCAGACGTTTTTTCATGAATGATAAAGTTTAAAAAATATCCTTTCAAATACCTGTCATTGAAGTAATAGCTCTCAAAGCTTCATTATCTGTTGAAGTATTTACTCGAAGTAAACATTGACTTTATCGTTATTACCATCGAGGTATTCAAATATCTTTTTTGACCGTAAGAGCTTTTTTGATTTTTCCGGAAAATCGTGATCATATGCCTTCTTTATTGCAAATCAAAAGAGATGAATTCTAGAATATTATCTTTTGAAAAGAACTTTTTAAGGAAATTAAAAGCCTGGTATATATTTTGCGAGCTTCATTCTACTTAGAAATTGAACAGCTTTTCATGATAAATAGGAATTTGAATGTGTGTTTTCGAAAAAAAGGAAAAAAGGGAAAGAATTAGATAGACCAAAATGAGGACATAACTTGAGTTTTCTGGTAACTGTTTGTTTTGTTCTTATTGTTTTACTTAATTAATTTTTATTCATCGAACAAACAAGTTTATTAACCGTAAGTATTTATCTATATATATATATTTATCTAGATAGATAGATAGATAGATAGATAGATAGATAGATAGATAGATAGATAGATAGATAGATAGATAGATAGATAGATAGATAGATAGATAGATAGATAGATAGATAGATAGATAGATAGATAGATAGATAGATAGATAGATAGATAGATAGATAGATAGATAGATAGATAGATAGATAGATAGATAGATAGATAGATAGATAGATAGATAGATAGATAGATAGATAGATAGATAGATAGATAGATAGATAGATAGATAGATAGATAGATAGATAGATAGATAGATAGATAGATAGATAGATAGATAGATAGATAGATAGATAGATAGATAGATAGATAGATAGATAGATAGATAGATAGATAGATAGATAGATAGATAGATAGATAGATAGATAGATAGATAGATAGATAGATAGATAGATAGATAGATAGATAGATAGATAGATAGATAGATAGATAGATAGATAGATAGATAGATAGATAGATAGATAGATAGATAGATAGATAGATAGATAGATAGATAGATAGATAGATAGATAGATAGATAGATAGATAGATAGATAGATAGATAGATAGATAGATAGATAGATAGATAGATAGATAGATAGATAGATAGATAGATAGATAGATAGATAGATAGATAGATAGATAGATAGATAGATAGATAGATAGATAGATAGATAGATAGATAGATAGATAGATAGATAGATAGATAGATAGATAGATAGATAGATAGATAGATAGATAGATAGATAGATAGATAGATAGATAGATAGATAGATAGATAGATAGATAGATAGATAGATAGATAGATAGATAGATAGATAGATAGATAGATAGATAGATAGATAGATAGATAGATAGATAGATAGATAGATAGATAGATAGATAGATAGATAGATAGATAGATAGATAGATAGATAGATAGATAGATAGATAGATAGATAGATAGATAGATAGATAGATAGATAGATAGATAGATAGATAGATAGATAGATAGATAGATAGATAGATAGATAGATATAATTATATATATTAATTTGAATTTTTGGCATCTTGAGTTCAAATTATGTCTTTCGCAATCACCAGCGTGTGTGTTTGTGTAGGCGCATGTGTGTGGGTGCGCGTTGTGTATGCAGTGCTGCGTGTGTACGCGCGTGTGTGTGTGAAGGCGTTCGCGTGTGTGTATGTAGGCATATGTGTCTGTGTGCAGGCATGAGTGTGTATACGTGTGTGTGTAGGATATGTACGCAACCTGGAGACGGTTTTCGCAAGAGGAGCAGCATCGTGAGGTCGGTCGACGCGACGGTGGTGCTGGCAGAGGGTGCTGGTGGGAAAATAAAATGATAGGAATTCAATACAGTCAAATGAGAACAATAAGCAATCGTGATTGCTCAATAAGTATTTAACCTTTTTTTTCCCATTTTTTACATCACCTAATTATAGATTAATAGCATCTGTCTTAAAACAGCACCTAATAGGGCTACTATTACCAACTCTTGCCAAAACGAGCTGATGTGTGCATCACATGACTTCCTTTTACTCCAATTTAATGTCATTTCCCCATTATTGGCAATTTTAATGTGGTTCAACAGTTTACTCTCTAAATATCACCAACAGTGGCCAAATTGAAACAAATTTAAAAAAAAACAAAAAAAAAAAAAAAAACAAAAAAAAAACACGCCAAATTTGTCGCCAAGTTGGCGACCAAAAGACTGGCGATATATCGCCAGGTGCATCGCCAAATTATAGCACTACTTGAGTTTACATCGAAATTAACAATGATTTCCACCCAAAAAGGGGCAAAATATCCCTTTAGAAACACCTGAATGTAACCAAAAGGGGAGGTGCACAACTAGACCCCACTAGGGGTCTACGTACCAAATTTCAACTTTTTAGGACCTACCGTTCTTGAGCTATGCGACATACATACGCACATACATACATACGTACATACAGACGTCACGAGAAAATTCGTTGTAATTGACTCGGGAATCGTCATTATGGATCTTAGGCACTTATCCACGTGTGGTCGAGTCGAAAAAAAAAAAAAAAAAACTCAACATTCATTCGGGGGTGATAAAAATGGAAATTAAGGTCGATTTTTGAGTGAATTTTTTTTCGCGAATGCAATACTTCCTTTCTTGTAAAAGGAAGTAAAAAGAGATGAAAGTTTCTCCTACCATTTGTAGTAGCTACTCCTAAATATTAAATTTTGGTGCTCGCACCCTTTTTCGCACTGCCCTATACAAAGGAAAGAAATTCATACCTTTCAGAACACACGAAGTGGTGTATCACTCATGCGTTGAACCACTTATATTGCACACGATAAGTATCGACCATTGTTGGGATAGTATTTTCGAAAAGTAAATTGAAAAAATTACAACTGCATTTTATTTTTATTACTAGCGATACCCGCACGGCTTTGCCCGCAGTAGAAAATTAAAAGTTCATTTGGTTCTCCTGTATATTTACAAATAATCGATGATGAATTTCTCGCCGATTTGCTATGTTCATTTGCTCGCCCACGTTATGGGAATTTACTTGTCCACGTTATGATAATATGCTCGGGAAAATGTTCTTAAAATTTGAATAGGAAAAGAACAAAATCGAATTTTCGAAAAATCGCTTCGAAGTGCTCACCCCTTTGCTACGAACTAATTTTGTGCCGAATTTCATGAAAATCGGCCGAACGGTCTAGGCGTTATGCGCGTGAGTGAGATCCAAATATTCAGAGATCCAGACATAGAGACTTTCAGCTTTATTATTAGTAAAGATATATCTATCTACATCTTTACCAATAATAAAGCTGAATGTCCCTCTGTCTGTCAGGATCTCTGTGACGCGCATAGCGCCTAAACCGTTCGGCCGATTTTCATGAAATTTGGCACAAAGTTAGTTTGTACCATGGGCGTGTGCACTTCGAAACGATTTTTCAAAAATTCGATGTGGTTCTTTTTCTATTCCAATTTTAAGAACATTTTCCCGAGCAAAATTATCATAAGATGGACGAGTAAATTACCAAGTTATTGCAACGTGGAACCGTAACATGGACAAGCAACTGAACATAGCCAATTGGCGATAAATTCATCATCCAATATTTGTAAAATACATGATAACCAAATGGCCTTTTAATTTTCTACCACGGGCAAAGCCGTGCGGGTACCACACTAGTATATAATAAAATTCGAACAGTCAGTCGGAAATGGCTAATCGCTGAAGAGATTTGAATAGACAGAACAAATGCCCACTACATAAAAACTTACTAGAATGAAAAAGCTTCTTCCCTAACTAAATATGTCTTAATTTCAAAATTTTTTATCGAAACTTTTAGGAAATAGTTAGGAAATGTCATGTCTATAAAATCTCATACTGAGCACTCAATGTTTACCTCCTTGAAACAGCTTGAGTATCTCCTGGCTCGACTCCAAGAAGATTAAGTAATGTAATTTGGGAAAACGCTGGATATGTATAAATGTATTCAAGTTCATTGACTTTTAAAAAATGTTCGTACAACCACTGCAACTTTGATTCATTTGGGTCTAAATTTAAGAAAAATATATACAATCATTTATGTTTAAAGCAGTGAATCAGAAGTATCTATCGTAAAACTGAAGCTTATCTTTTTCAAAAACCGAGAAAAATGCGCCTTAAATAAAAATATTAGGAAAGACTGAAATATAATACATTTGTATGAATCAATAAATCAGAATTTGTTGCTGCTATTTGGAAATTTATCTTCTACGCTGCGTTACATTTATTTTCTACTATTTTTATTAACGTCTGCATTGCTTTACATGTTTTCTTACTATTATTTAGCTTATTTATCGTCTTCGCTATTTATTAGCTTTTGGGAACGGAAAAGCTAAAATAAAGTAGATTGAAAAATTTAAATTTTTACCCCCCGTTGTTGGTAGAGAATATTATTTTTAAAGTTTTTGTGTGATTATGTAAGTAGAAGTATTTTTCTTTTAGCTTTATTATTTCAATGAAACTTAAAGACCTCTATCTTTATCTTTACCAATAATACACCTGAAAGTCTTTGTCTGAATCTCTCTCTCTCTCTCTGTCAGGATCTCTGTGACGCGCATAGCGCCTAGTCCTTGTACCCATGTTACGGTTCCATGTTATGATAATTTCGCATTTTACTCGTCCATCTTATGATAATTTTGTTCTTAAAATTGGAATAGAAAAAGGACCGCATCGAATTTTCAAAAAATCGCTTCGAGGTGTACACCCCCATGCTACAAACTAACTTTGTGCCAAATTTCATGAAAATCAGCCGAACGGTCTACGCGCGATGCGCGTCACAGAGATCCAGACATCCTCAGACATCCTCCGGACAGAGAGACTTTCAGCTTTATTATTAGTAAAGATTTCTCTGTTTTGCGATAAGTACACTTGCTCCAACATGGCGGATGCGTTGGCCTCTACAGTTATAGGGGTTCCAGCTTGGTTAAGTGGAGGGTATATTACATAGCATCAAAGGGGTAAAAGGCAAACACAGGAAAAAATTCCTTTAAGAATTTGTCTCAAAGTTAAAATTGTACATTTTGCCTAATTTAATCATTGCTTTTTTACATTATTTTGAGTAGTTTATTCAAGAATAGTAAATATTTCTGCATTAACATCCACATTTTATTCGAGTTAGCATTTTTTTTCCTTTTAACGAACTTTTTTTTTTATTAACGCGCTTTTATTAGCTTCACTTGTATGTTTGTGAGTAACTCTCCTTTGGACTTAGAGCTAGTGGCTTATTACTGTTAGTACATTCCGCCACTTTGTGAGCGTTCGTAGCCGAGCGGCCTAAGGCGCGGGTCTTCGCTGACGTCCACCTCCGGGAATCATTAGGCGTGCATTCTACACCGAAATTAAATTTATAATCTTGCAACTCAATTTTCGCCCACTTTTTGTGATCGGATTCTTTTAAAATTTGGAATGCAACCTCAGACTCGATGACAATGCAATATTCTATAATCAAATTAATTTATTAACGGTAAGTTATTAGTTTATTCTAATTAACGCGCTTTTGTTAGCTTAACTTGTATGTTTGTGGGTCCAACTTTCCTTTGGACAAATAGCCAGTCGCTTATTAAAATTACTTACAACGTACAAATCAGAAAATCAGAGCTGCGCTGTGTAACAATGTTTGCACATGAATTTACCAGAAAGTATTCAAAATGTCTGATACAAATAATGCAACAGAATATTAAGATACATTCCATTATAAAAATCAAACACACGCACAAAGATTTCATTTAAGAGTTACAAGTGTTAGCCATATTTAGTATCTAAATCTTATTTGAAAAAAAAAAAAAAAACAGTAATAAGGACTTGATATTTTTCGGAAATAAAAAATACAAACAATTTTTTATCATTATTTGAGTACAATAAAATAATAGTTTAAAAAACTAAAAAAAACACGTTTTTGTAGCAAAATGAACTAAAAAGTAAAAATTATAATAATAGTTTAAAAAACTAAAAAAACACGCTTTAGTAGCAAAATGAGCTAAAAAGTAAAAAATAATCTTTTGATGACAAGTATACAAAGTCATTGACCAAACACTTAATTTTACTGTAATAGAAAAAAAAATGTGGGGGGCTTCTTATCAGTTGACTTAAATTTCTTCCACTTGTTATCCCTGCAAAAATGTAAATAGGCAGCCCCCCACGATTTTTTTCTATTACAGTAAGATTAAGTGTTTGGTCAATGACTTTATATACTTGTCATCCAAAGATTATTTTTAACTTTTTAGTTCATTTTGCCACTAAAGCGTGTTTTTTTAGTTGTTTAAGGGTAAGTTGTTTACCTTTAAAAATGACCAAACGATCAAAAAAAAATTTTATTGCTTATTTCGAAACTAAACACTAGTCCAAACACAAGGGAAAAGTATCGTTGCTTTAGTTCAAATATTGAAAAAGTTATGAATGGTTTTAGGTCATGCTCGCTATGTGTCCTTATGCAAAAAGAAAACTTTAAATTGATTTTTCTCGATGATCGTTTTTTTTTTTGTCTTTTCGTGTCATAAGAATCCCTAAGGGTTTTTTTTCTATTAAAGATACAGCTTTAGAGTAATACTTTTTGCAATTGGGGTAACATATTTGACAAAACTATGCATTGGATAAGCATTTTATAAATGACTCAAATGTTTAGAGTATGTTATACATTTAAAAATCAAATTTTTTTGAAATAAATTACGATTTTTCCGTAATTGATCACAGAAAATTTTCTAATAAAATCATAAGCAAATGAATGCACAGACTTTTAGAGATGATGATAGTGATCGTTTAGCAAAAAAAAAATAATAATAATAATTAGTGCAAAAATAAAAAAGCCTCAGGGATTTTCAAAAAATTGAAATTTTCTTCATTTTTTTGAATTTTTTTTAAAAAAAGGCAATATTTTTAAATTTTGAAAATAAATTAGTGATTAAGAAATAAGTATGCATGTTATGGTTTCAAAAAAATATAAAATTTATTTACATTTAAAAAAGTTTGAAAGGTACTATGAGCCCTTTAACTATTATTTTTAACATAATGTTTTTCGTCATTTGTAAAAAAAAAAAAAGATTTATCTTCATGTAAACGCTAAACCAAACATCGTATTCGATGTTTCCTCTTCAGACGAAGAAACAAACAAGAGATATGTGCCACAAATCTTGATGTTCAGTAATTAAAGATAAAAGTATCGCCAGCAGTTGCGTTCGGCACGTGAATATGACGCTGGGGGAGAATCTAATTGATTCTGGCAATATCGGGGGCAGCGCTGCGCAAAATGGCGTCATTTGTCACAGATGTCTTCTTCTGAATGAAATGAATGCTTCGAATTTGCTAAGTGGAACCACTTTCCTCGGCGGGGGAGTTGCGTCTTCGTCGGAATTTCAGTCATTTTTATGTTTGAGAATGTTTATCGAATTGTTAAGTTATAACGGGGTTGTTTCCTTCAGTCAAAAGTACTACTTTTAGTCACAGAAATTGATAGAACAAGCAAAAAAAAAAAAAAAAATTATATTAATTTGAATTTTTGGCATCTTGAATTCAAATTATGTTTTCCGCAATCATGAGCGTGTGTGTATGAATGCACGTGTGTGTTTGTGTAGACGCATGTGTGTGGGTGCGCGTGTGTGTGTGTATATGTATGCATGTTTGTGCGTGTTGTGTATGCAGTGCTGTGTGTGTGTAGGCGTTCGTGTGTGTGTATGTAGGCATATGTGTTTGCGTCTGTGTGTATGTAGGCATATGTGTTTGTGTCTGTGTGCAGGCATGAGTGTGTGTATGTGTGTGTAGGCGTGTGTGTAGGCGTGTGTGTACGCAACCTGGAGACGGTTTTCGCAAGAGGAGCAGCATCGTGAGGCCGGTCGACGCGACGGTGGTCCTGGCAGAGGGTGCTGGTGGGAAAATAAAATGATAGCACGCCAAAACAGTCAAATGAAAGCAATAAACAATCGTGATTGCTCAAAAAAAAATTAATTTGAATTTTGACATCTTGAATTTAAATTATGCTTTTCGCAATCACGAGTGTATGTGTAGGCGTGAGTGTTTGTGTGCGTGGGGTAAGTGTGTTTGTGTGTAGGGGGTATGTGTATGTGTGTGTAGGCATGTGTTTTTGTGTCTGTGTGCTGGCATAAGTGTGTGGGTAGTTGTGTGTATGAATGTGTGTGTGGGGGTGGGGTATGTGTGTGTAGGCATATGTGTTTGTGTCTGTGAGCAGGCATGAATGTGTGTGTATGTGTTTGTGTGTGTTTGTGTGTGTATGTGTGTGTACGTGCGTGTGTGTGTGTGTGTGTGTAGCTGTGTATGTATGCGCGTGTGTGTAGGACATGGACGCAACCTAGAGACGGCTTTTGCTAGAGGAGCAGCATCGTGAGGAGTCGGTCGACGGTGATGGTGTGGAGGGAAAATAAAAAGATAGCACGCCAAAACAGTCAAATGAAAGCAATAAGCAATCATCATTGCTCAAAAATCTACATCCACCTAGAAAGTACTTTTATTTTCCCAAAAGTTATTTTTAAATTAATTTTTTAAAATGTCCAATTTTTCAAACAAGGCGTGGTCTTGATGACGCCACAAATGATGTCCTTTGGCGCATTTTTCATTGCGTTTCCACGTTATGATAATCGAGCAGCGAATTAAAAATTGCCTCTACGCTTGCTATCAAACCTTTCGTTGCCAGTACACCAGAGTAAAGATGCGAATTAAATATTGTGCTCTTCTGAATGGCAACACTGAATGGCAGTTTATCATTTGTGATGTCATCGGCAGAAGCCTCGTAAAACAATGAAAACGCACCGATTTAAGTTATTTTTTTAGTGTATTAATCTTAAACAGATTATTTAAAAAATGGTCAGATCCTATGTTTTCAAGCATGCTCTTTCAGAAAAACAAATACTTCTAAAATTTTGGAAGCGACCCCATTCTAGAATTCGGTTAATAAAAAATGTATCATGAACTTTACATTTATTTAAAAACAGATTTTGTTTCTTTTGAATGTGAAGCAAGAAAGGCAGTTTGTTCTACAAGACAGCAATTACTCAGAGTTTAACGCATATATATATATATATATATATATATATATATATATATATATATATATATATATATATTTAAAAAGAAACTAATACATTGCAATCCCGTTACAACAAAATCCAATACAACGAAATATTCGTTCCAACGAAGTAAGTTTTTGTCCCTTCCTTCAAGTTCTTTGTAACGGTATTTCACTATATTAGGTAACGAAAAAGTAGAGAAATTAAGAAACGAGCTGATGTGTGCATCACATGACTTCTTTTTACTCCAATTTAATATCATTTTCTCATTATTGACAGTTTTAATATGATTCTATAGTTTACGCTCTACATATCACCAACAGTGGCCAAATTGAAACCAGATTTTTAAAAAAAAATCGCCAAATTTGTCGCCAAGTTGGCGACCAAAAAAAAAGACTGGCTATATATCGCCAAGTGTTCGCCAAATTATAACACCACTTGAGTTTACATCGATGTTCACAAAGATTTCCCCCCAAAAAGGGGCAAAGGACCCCGCTTGGAGCATAGGAATACAATCAAAAAAGAAGGTGCACAACTAGATCCCACTAGGAGTCTAAGTATCAAATTTCAACTTTCTAGGACATTCCGTTCTTGAGTTATGCGACATACATACACACATACGCACACACATACGTACATACAGACGTCACGAGAAAACTCGATGTAATTATCTCGGGGATAGTCAAAATGGATATTTCGGGTGTCTGTACGTTCCTAGGGACATATCCACGTGTGGTCGGATTGAAAAAAAAACTCAGCATTCATTTGGGGGTGAGCAAAATGGAAATGAAGGCCGATTTTTGGGTGAAAATTTTTTCGCGAACACAATACTTCCTTTTTTGTAAAAGGAAGTAAAAAGTGCAGGAGCCTTAAGATAGAGCTATTCCAAGGAAAAGTGGTTGTCTTCTCTTGCACATAGCAACTTGCAATTTTTAAAGGTAATGAACAAAATATTGTTGCTTGATAAACCGAAAACGTATGAGTAATTCTTTTGTAAAACAAATTTTGTTCGTTACCTTTTAAATTTATTATTTTTAGTGAAAATTATTAGCTGATAAATGCGGGATAAAACGCTGTCTTTTTCGGGGAATGAGAGGTGACATATTAACGAATGAATACCTTTGTGCTGAAAATTAAAATAATCAATTAACCAACGAAGCACAAAATTGATTTTAACTCTTATCAAATTATCCAAAAATGCCCCAATTCGTTGGATCTTGATTTTTGGGAATCTTTCCATATCCAGAAGAACTGGTCCAATTTTGTTAACGATCTTACTGCAATTCTGTATTTTTCTTCTGTGTGGACTCCATGTTTACTTCCTTTTACAAAAAAGGAAGTATTGTATTCGCGAAAAAATTTTCACCCAAAAATCGGCCTTCATTTCCATTTTGCTCACCCCCAAATGAATGTTGATTTTTTTTTTAAATTCGACCACACGTGGATATGTTCCTAGGAACGTACAGACACCCGAAAAATCCATTTTGACGATCCCGGAATTAATTACAACGAGTTTTCTCGTGACGTCTGTAGTACGTCTGTATGTGCGTATTTGTGTATGTCGCATAACTCAAGAACGGAATGTCCTAGAAAGTTGAAATTTGGTACGTAGACTCCTAGCGGGATCTAGTAGTGCACCTTCCTTTTTAGTTGCATTTGCATGCTCCAAAGGGGGTCTTTTGCCCCGTTTTTAGGGAAATCATTGTTAATTTCGATGTAAACTCAAGTGGTGTTATAATTTGGCAAACACGGCGATATATCGCCAGTCTTTTGGTCGCCAAGTTTTGTCGCCAACTTGGCGAAAAATTTGGCGCTTAGTTTTTTTTTAAAATCTGGTTTTAGTTTGGCCACGTTGGTGGTATTTAGAGAGTAAACTATTGAATCCCATTAAAATTGCCAGTAATGGGGAAATGACATTAAATTGGGGTAAAAGGAAGCCATGTGATGCACACATCAGCTCGTTTTCATTTGCATTTCGAAGGTGTTTTTCATCGTGAAAAAATTACGTTGAATACCGAAATTGTACGACGACGTTTGATTAAAAAAATCGTAGTCATCCGCAATGTTACAAAAAAAAAAATTATTATTCTAATTCCGTTCCATCGCCCTCGTTCCAAGAAATAATATAATGCAATATCTGTTGACAACTTCCCTGGAGAGAAAAAACAGCCAAAAAAAGAAGAAGCAAGGAGAGGCAAGCTCCGAAACTCCGACTGTAACTCACTGCACGTATTTTTCATTTCCATGTACATTTCGGGAGAACTCTCTTGATGAATCAATGTCACTGCAAAATTCAATAATGCGAGAATTTCTGCCCGGATAAATAATTTTGCCGAAAAGTATTCGTTTGAAGTTGAAGCACTGCAACAAATTTAATAATTTCGAAAGAGGTTTGAGTTTTTCGTAATGAGTTGCAAGGATCAAGAAAGAAAAATTACGGTTGTTTATCATTTTTTCGAATGCAAAAACTTTCTTTTGACTTTCTAGTGAAATATTTTTTAGTGTATTCTTTTTATGCCATGTATTAGAAGTAACTTGATCAAGCTCCCTGCCAAATGTATTTATCGGATAAATGAAATGCGTCACACGATTGAACGAAATATTCTCTCAAGTAGAAAAATAATGGATGCAATAAAATCTGTCCGACGAGTGAGAAGGAAATGAAGTTTTCTTCCTTCTTTGCTTCGTGCTATAACTTTTCGCTTTAAAATTCCTAATTTTCATTTGTTGAGCAATCACGATTGCTTATTGCTTTCATTTTACTGTTTTGATGTGCTATCATTTTATTTTACCACCATCACCCTCTGCAGCATCACCGTCGACCGGCTTCTCACGATGCTGCTCCTATAGCGAAAACCGTCTCCAGGTTGCATCCATATGCTACACACACGCGCATACATACACAACTACACACACACACACGTACACACAAATACACACTTACACAAACACACACAAATACATACACACACTCAAACACATACATACACACACACACGCATACATACAGACACCTACACATACATACAGACACCTACACATACACACAACTACCTACACACTCATCACACTCATGCCTGCACACTGACACAAACACATATGCCTACACACACATACACATTCTCCACCACATACAAACACTCATACACACAACTACCCACACACTCATACCTGCGCACAGACACAAACACACATGCCTACACACACATACACATACCCCCTACACACAAACACACATACCCCCACACACATAAGCAAACATGCCTACATGCACACACACTCATACCTGCACAGAGACGCATACACACATGCCTACACACACATACACATACCCCCTACACACAAACACACATACCCCCCCACACACACATAAACAAACATGCCTACATACACACACACTCATACATGCACAGAGACACATACACACATGCCTACACACATACACATACCCCCCCCCCACACACACATAAAAAAACATGCCTACATACACACACACACACACTCGTGATTGCGAAAAACATAATTTGAATTCAAAAGGTCAAAATTCAAATTATTTTTTTTTTCATTTATTTTTTCTGCTTTGCGAAATTCTCCGTTTCATCTGAAATTTGAAGTTTCATAAGGTCCCAATGCGCCCCCTTGCTACCCCTTCCCCCTCCCATACTTTTGAGCAAAACATAATTTTTATACATGACTGATTAAAGGAATGCGTTTTCGCCGAGTTGCCTATTAAAACATGGGAACTTGGATTTTTGGTGCATTTTTTACTTTCTTCTATATCTAATATATAGAAGAAAGTATTGGATTCGTGCAAATTTTCGAATTTCGAAGGATTCGAACGTTTTGAGGTGTGCTGAGTCCATTTCGACTATTTTTGGAAAATGTCTGTCTGTCTGTGTGTGTATGTATGTGTGTGTGTATGTATGTGTGTGTGTATGTGTGTGTGTGTATGTGTGTGTGTCACGTCTGTGTGTGACCAGTTTTTTGTGGCCGCTCTACAGCAAAAACTACCGCATGAAATCGAACGAAATTTAGTACACATATGTGCCCCTATGTAAACTTGTGCCCATTGGTTTTTGGCGCGAATTCATCCAAGGGGGGTGGAGCAATGGGACGTTTTTTGAGTTACGCGTGATTGCTATTCCTCAGGAAGTAACTGGCGGAATCAAACAAAATTTGGTCCATATATTGCCAGTAACAGGAACAGGTGCTGATTCAATTTTGGTTTCAATAACTCAAACGGGGGTTGAGCTATAGAACGTTTTTTGTCGTCAATTGTGACTGCTGTATCTCAAGAAATAACGAACGGAATGAAAGAAAAATTTATCGGCAAGTAGCCCTTAGTGGGTATAAAAGCTGATTTTATTTTGGTGTCAACAGCTAAAAAAGGGGTAGTGCAATCGCCCGTTCTTTTTTTCCATTGTGAGTGCCCTATCTCAAGAAGTAATGCTACGTTCTGGTTGAAATTTGGAATATATGTGAATCCATATGTAAACAGGCTTTGGTTCAATTTTGGCGCCAATCGCACCAAGAGGTGCTGATTTATTTTTATTATCATTATTTTTTTTGCGGATAAAAATAGCTTTATTAATGCAAGAATAAGAAAGATAAATCGTAATAGATTGTCGTCTGCGTATTTCTCGTGATTTTAATTGAATGGAAATGATCGGAAATATTATCTCAATGATTTAAAATTTTTAACTGTTGCCATCTTATGTTTGTTAACAAATAAAATACTTGTAATTCATTCAAGCAAGGCTTTTAAAATAACTTTCAATTTTCGCTCTTTGCTTTGCTTTTGCAATAATTCAGACATTGGGATGGTCGTCAAGTTTTTGCATGTGTCATTTCGTTTTTGTTGGGAATATTGCTTCCTCGTCAAGCATGGGGAGGGATCAGAAAAAAAAAAGAAAAATATAGAAGAAAGTTTCGTAATGGCCACAACATACTAGTTCAATTTTCGTTTGATACCTCAAAAACTATTCCCTTTATAGGAATATCAATTGTAGATGAATTAAAAAGCAAAAAATTACTTTTAAAATGGTATTTCATTACAACTACTGAAGGTTTCGGAAATATTTTATTTCAAAGTTTGAGTTTTGAACTTGTGAGTTTTTCGAAAAAGAATAGAGTATTTCCACACTGTGGATAAGCAAACAGCAATGTTTGCAGAAATAAGTTTTTGAGATAGTTGAGGAAACTTTGAAACTTGCGTTTTGAATTCAATACTAAAAATACGGACGTTTTTTTTCAGCGGAAATAAAATAAGCAAGCTGGTATAATAGGGCTTACGGACAATAGATGAAAAAATTCAAAAAATGAAAAATTTGCGGTTACGGCGGCAGTGTAGTAGGCTTTTCGCAGAACCCCAAAATTAAAACAAAGGGGGGGGGGTCCTTTTTTTTTTCGAAAATCTGAAATTTTTTAGTAAACATCTCCGCAACTTCAGCATAAATAAATGTCCTTTTTAAAGGTAACTTTACTATCGTTAAATATTCAAGGATTAATTTTGCTCGAAAGTAAATAGTTTTTAGTATTGTATTCGCGGAAACATTTTGACCCAAAAATCGGCCTTAATTTCCATTTTGCTCGCCCCTGAATGAATATTGAATTTTTTTTTTTAACCCGACCACACGTGGATATATGCCTAAGAATGTATAGACCCCCGAAGTATCCATTTTGACAATCCCTGAGTTAATTACTACGAGTTTTCTCGTGACGTCTGTATGTACGCATGCATGTGCGTATGTATCTCGAATAACTCAAAAACAGTATGTCCTAGAAAGTTGTAATTTGGTACGTAGACTCCTAGTGGGCTCTAGTTGTGCACCTTCCCTTTTGGTTGCATACAGATGTTCCTAAGGGGGTCTTTTACACCTTCTTGGGGGTAAAATCAGTGCTGATTTCAATGCAAACTCAAGTGCTGTAATAATTTTGCAAAAACTTGGCATTAAACTGCCAAGCTTTTGGTCGCCGTTTTG
Organism: Uloborus diversus; assembly: GCF_026930045.1. Taxonomy (NCBI): domain Eukaryota; kingdom Metazoa; phylum Arthropoda; class Arachnida; order Araneae; family Uloboridae; genus Uloborus; species Uloborus diversus. The sequence continues at coordinate 266,944,245 of NC_072731.1, forward strand.
GCGCCAACTTGGCGACAAATTTGGCGTTTTTTTTTAAAATTTGGTTTCAATTTGGCTATATTTAGAGAGTTAACCATTGAATCACATTAAAGCTGCCAATATTGGGAAAATTTATCTGCATAAAACGTTTTGTTTGCTTCGATTTGCAACAAACTTGGGGTGAAAACATTTAAAGTGTTTCTTTGCTCACTCCAATTCACTATTGTCATTAAATTGGAGGAAAAGGAAGTCATGTGATGCACACATTAGCTCGTTTAGATATGAAACGGAAACTGAAAAAACGCACCTAAAATCCAAGAGAGTTTACCATACTTGCACCATCTTTTGTCGCGCAACCCGGCAGAAACATACTTCTCTAATCACAGTCATGTATAAAAATCGGGTTTTGTTCAGTTGTAGGGGGTCGGGGGGGGGGGAGATATAGAAAGTTGTAGTGGAATCTTGTATTAATACGAGGTACAAGGATCACTTGGGGAACTGTTCAGTGTCTTCACATCTTTTTAGCCTCAGATCAAAAAAGATCAGGGGCGGATGCAGAAATTTTTCTAAGGGGGGTCAAGTTTCAATGGGAACTCCATCATGAAAAAGTATCAGTTAAGCAGGCGCACCCATCCTTTCAAGGGTTATGACTCCTTATAATACCCCTTTATAATGCTACGGACCCCCCCCCCCCCACCCCAAATGAGACAAAAAAACCCTATCAAATTGCCCCCCCCCCCCCTCTCTTAAAACTTCCAATGGAACAACGTGCACCACGTGGAACATATTTCCTCATATTTTCATCAAAAGTCACATTTGGTTAGGCGGACAGGTTAGTCTTGATGGAAAAAGCACGAGCACACAAGTGGTTTGAGATTGAAGAGTGCTCTGAAGAAACGTTAAGCACATCAGAGATGATTATTCTTTAGAAAATGAACAAAAAAACTCAAAATAGCAATACCTGAGAAAACGAACCCAGTCAGACCTTTTAATTATGATGCGCTGAGAAAAAAAAATCTTGCAGAATCAAGTAAAAAAGGTTAACATTGTTTCCACGTACTATTTTTTCGAATCTAAAAGAATTAACTTCAAAAATGCTCATAATAAAATTCTTGTCACAGGGGGGTCATCTAACCCTTTGACTTTGACCCTCCCCTGAATCCGCCCCTAAAAAAGATACGCGTGTCATCCATGAAGAAATTTCTTTTTCTTTTTTTTCTTACGAAACAATTTCACTAAAAAATACATTTTTGCTCCAGAAAATTGAAATGAATATGAAAAATAATTAATTTGAATTTTGACATCTGGAATACAAATTATGTTTTTGGCAATCACGTGTGTGTGTGTGTGTGTGTATGTGGGTTGTAGGCGTGTGTGTTTGTGTCTGTGTGCAGACACGAGTGTGTGTGTATGTGTGTGTAGGTGATGTGTGTAGGTGTGTGTGTGGGGGGGGGGTAGGTGTGTACGTATGCGTTTGTGTGTGTGTGTAGGATATGGACGCAACCTAGAGACTGTTTTTGTTAGAGGAGCAGCATCGAAAGGGGCCGGTCGACGGTGGTGTTGCAGAAGGAGGCGGGGGGAAAATAAAATCAGCGTAACGTCAAGGACAGTCAAATGAGAACAATAAGCAATGTGATTGCTCAAAAAAAAAAAAAAATGTAGACTATCTCAAATACTTTTAACAGGTTAACTTGACTTTAGCGCTGAGGAAATGACTCTGAATGATATTTAACTACATTATGAAAATCTAATGGAGGTGTCACAGCAGCCAATGAAATCATTGAAACGTTATGACGTAGAAAAATCGGGCTGAACTTCTTAATCAAGGCTCAAAATTTCGAGCAAAGATTGAAATACAGTAAACTCCCGATTATCCGCGGATTAGGATGGCACGGTAACCGCGGATAAGCGAAACCGCGGATAATCCGAATTATAAGTAAAAAACGATACTGGTATATACAATAGCTAAAAAATAGGAATAAAACTCACATATACAGAAAAGTTGAAGCTAAAATCGATAACATTGATTGTAAAAAGTATATGAAAGAACTAAAAACAAACAATAACATAATCATAAGTCACCACCGTTGAAGAAAAAAAAATGTTAAAAGATCCCTGGATAATCCAAGCCGCGGATCATCCGACCGCTGATAATCAGGAGTTTACTGTAGATAAAGGGTGTCCCAAAATTAACGCAAGATTTGAATTTTCCATAATTTTTGTGGTGAATTGTTGGCAGCCACGGAAAAAGAACAATTTGACAGCTGGGAGTTTAGGGTTAGTAAAAATGGAGTGTTATGCTACTATACAGCCAGCGAAACAATTCAATCACTGCATAAGGAATTTCCTGTTCGTGTACTCTCTCGTTTCGGTGATATGAATTGTACCCTAGATCGTGTGATTTTACATCATTAGACCTCTCCCTATGGGGTTATTTGAAGTCAAACGTCTATGTCAGCAATCTCACAACCACCCGCGCATTACCTAATTGCGATATCGAGGGCCAATAACAGTAAACTGCTTGACCCGCCCAAACTTTCATTGTTTTTCAAATAATTGTTCGATAATGAAAACGCATTATAGAGTCGAAAACGCTGCATTTGTAATAACCCTAAACCCTCAATTGCCAAATTGTTCTTTTTTCAAGATTGCCCACAATTTATTGCAAAAATGGCGGCAAATTCAAATCTTGCGTTAATTTTGGGACACCATTTATAACGCTACCATTTGCAATAAATTAAAATATGGCTGGAGTGTTGCACTATTGTACAAATACGATGCATGTTATTTTGCATTTTTTTAATACTAAGTTCATAATTACACAGAATTAAAAGAAAACATACAGAGTTTAATTACCGCTAATATTTTACTTTAAAATGCAATTGAAATACGTTTTGAAAACTTCTTTTACATTTATTCAACGAAACTGGTAGCAAATGCATTTTAATACTTAGTTAGAACATCATTCTGAACCAGAGCTAAAGGAGAAAAAACTCGTATCTTTGCGGATACAATGTTTTGTGGAAATTTAGGTTGAAAATATTTTCTCTTTTATTGGCATTCAAAAATAGACTCGAGGGAAGCTTTTATTTGCTTGGTTGCGTTTTCTGGGAGAGCCGGTTTGGAAATGGCAGCAGGAAATACTTTCCCGAGATCTATTGATTAAATTCTTCGCCATTTAACCACAAATTTTAGTGTGTTATGAAACGAGATATCCATAGGGTGAAACAGCTTTTTTTTTTAGTTTACTCAAAAAATTCGACAAGGGCTACTATATTCTAGGATGTTGTTGGCATTTTTTTCATTGTTTAGTGGGGAAATTGTGTTTGCTGGAGAAAAGTTACAAACCGTAAAATTTTTATTTCCTTTTCTCTCTGGCTTGTACTATTAACGTAAATAATATTTCACACACATGCTGTTTTGGCTGGGGTACCGAATAAGGAACATCATTGGAACACATTGGGGGCGGGGGGTTTCAGGTGCACTTTTTTTTTAAAAAAGAGAATCTTGTTCTTGAAGGGCAGGGGTTTATTGGTGATGAAGATAAGCCTTGAAACCAAGTAATGATCATCCTTTCCGCCTCGAGGCAACAAAGAATTTACTTTTTGACTTGTGGCAACAGCGTAAAAATAGAATAGGATTTTTGTTTATTAAGATGAAGGTGATATGATAAGAATTTGGCCATTTTTATTGAAGGAAGTTTAATTAGATAGATGTAAATAATGTGTAAATAGTCGAAAATAAATTTGTTTTTGAATTCAAGCTTTTTTTTTTTTTTTTTGAAGAACGTCATGAACTTATATATTACTGAGTGGACAATTGGTTCAAAATTAAGTAGAAAATGTGTTACGAGACGGTAACACTTGGTGTTTGGGGGATGCGTTTTTGCTCTTGGGGAGATGAGCCCCCTCTAGAATTGGATTAAAAATCCTGTGTTCGTTTCACATTTTGTGTACTCGTAATTAAGTAAAACTATGAATTACTACGTCGGCCAATTCAGCAAGGAATATTGATTTATTCTTTGTAACGTTACTCGAGACGTTTAATGGTCTGTTCTGCATTAGACGAAATTTATCTCGTGGTGACTACACACATCGACAGTGGAAAGTTAAATTCTGAGTAGAAAAAAGCTACTAGAATCTAAACTATAACAAGCTAAATCTTTCTTCTTCATGTTATTCAACTCCTGATTATTATTAGCATTATTTTTGGTTCGGTGCAGAGATAAGTAAATTAACCAAAATAAATTAGCTTTAAATAAATTATAAATCATTAATTTTTAAAAATCGATTATAAATATTACTAGCAAAAATACTCGGCGTTGCCTGTGTCACTAATAATTGTAAGAAACAATCGCTGCTTTCTTTTGTTTTCTGTTTTAACTGAGAGAACTCAAAACACACCGCTTTGACGCGATGAAAAATTGAGCTTGTTCCTTTGCCATAAAAGTAAAATAGGAATAAGTATAAAGAACGAAGTAGTATTCAGTTGGAAACGAAAGCACAACATTTAAACATATCAAAATTTGAAGAATTTCCAAAATATGAACTAACAAAAAAGAAAGATCACTAAAAAACCATGCTCTTTATTTATTGGAAAAATAATACATACAAACACACACACATAAAAAGAAGCTCTCTACTATGTTTCCCTAAGTGTGCAAAAAGTAGAGTTTCCAAATATTCAAATGACTTTAAATTCATGTTTGCTCCTGAAAAGCCTTGATTCAAAATTTTCATTATGATTACTATTTATATTGCTGTTGTAAAGCAACGAATTTTTGTAACAATGGGTTTTATATTTAATCATTTAATGGGGAAATGACATGAAATTTACTGTTCCATCATAACTTTTTTAAACTAAGTTTTTTAGGAATAAATTATAGCCTAAATTGTTTCCTGATAATGTAGCTCTCTATGGTGAACAAATGGTTAAAATCCGTCCTGTAGTTTTGAAGCTTACCCCGGACATACACACATACAGAAGTAGCCATTTATGCATATAGATTAACAGTACTACTCAACTTTGATCCCTGAAAATATATATTGACACCAGATTGGTTTTTATTTTTAACTTTGAGACCACACTCACATTTATCCCATATAATTAAAACACCGAAAGCATTACTAATCAAATGAGAAAAATAAAACAACTTGTTTAGTATGTTCCATATTGTTTATACAGGGTGTTCCGTTTTAACCTGCAATACCTTTATTTTTGCAACCGTTAACCCTAGATGTATACTTTCAATTGCAAAAAGGTTCAAAATCAGATGCGGAGTTATGATGTTAAAAGTTTGAGACAAAAATAAAAATGAGTCAAAAAATAGAAAATTTAACTTTTTATACTGGCCCCAGGTCCTCTAATATTTAGAGAAATAATCTCCATTGAAAACTATTACTGACACAAAAAACTTGACATTTGTGCCACCAAAACTCAAGGAGATATTCCAATTAAAAGTTTTAAGAGACCATACAGAAGATGAGATTCGAACTTATTGCCCCTTCAGAAGAATGACAGGTCGTCAAAGTAAGAAAAATAAAGTATTTATATTTTTCACTGCTATTCAAAAGTTAATGCAAATGTTATGCCGTGATACGAAAAAACACCCTACAAAACCACGAACAATTTGAAAAAACCACACTCTATACACACATATAATTCTTAACACTTGTTAACCGCTATATTTTCCCCAAAAAAGTGTTATTGACGGCGAGCTGGTGTAAGTCACAAAACGCTGCGTTTCATATCTCGGTGAATATTGGTCGTACTAATTTCAAACTTTTTTTGTTGGAATTAATTTTCAATGGAGATTATTTCCCTAAACATAAGTTAGGGGGCCTGGAGCCAGTATAAAAAGTTATTATTTTTATTTTTTGACTAATATTTATTTTCACTTCAATCTTTCAATATCTTAACCCTGCATCTGATTTTGAACATTTTTGCAAATGAAAATATGCATCTAAGGACTAAAGGTTGCGAAAATAAAGGTCTTGCAGATTAAAATGGAACACCCTGTATATTTATTACAAAACTATAAGCTAGTAAATAGCCTTGTCGATTTATTTATTTATTTGTCCAAGTTTTGCTATTACAAGTTGTAGTAAAAAGAACTGCAATGCCTATGCATTTTTTTGTCACATTTTGAAAATCGTTCCGATCATAACAATAAAATTAATCACGAAGTTTATGTGAGTAAAGCATTGTCTTAAGTCTGCCGTCATTGCTAACATCATTTGTTGACCTTTTCCCAGTACAAAATACTAAGGAGTGACAGAGCTGCCTTGTCTGAGTGAGGTATTAGGGGAATCGTAAATCTCGTAATCCACCCTAATAAACCTGATTCAAGAGAGCAGAAATTCTGGTAAATGTATTGTTGTCATTTGTTGCTTAATGGATTGAACAGATTTGAGGGATGAGTGTAGGCTCCTATGAAGCAGAGCGACTCGTTGCAAGGTTATACATTAATTGGGGGGGGGGGGAGTCTAAAACCTTAGCTGCATCAACTTCGGAGTTAAACATTCTTTTCGGACTTCCTAAGGATGGAGTGAAGAAAAATAATTCTTGAAATTCAAAACGTTTCGGTTCTAAAAGGATGCCTTTTAGCATCAATAGATCACCGTAAAAACGAGCTGATGTGTGCATCACATGACTTCCTTTTGCTCCAATTTAAAGATAATAGTGCCTCGGAGTGAGCAAAGGAACACTTTAAATATTTTCACCCCAAGTCTGTTGCGAACCGAAGCAAAGAAAACGTTTTATACACATAAATTTTCGCAATGTTGGCAGGTTTGATGTGATTCAATGGTTAACTCTCTAAATATGGCCAAGTTGAAACCAGATTTAAAAAAAACAAACAAAAAACCCCCCGCCAAATTCGTCGCCAAGTTACCAAAAGATTGGCGATATATTGCCAAGTGTTTGCCAAATTGTAGCACCGCTTGAGTTTGCATTGAAATTAACTATGATTTTACCCCTTAAAAAGGTGTAAAAGACCCCATTTGGAACATCCGAATGCAATCAAAAGAGAAGGTGCACAAATAGACCCCACTTGGAGTCTATGAACCAAATTTCAACTTTCTAGGACATACCGTTCTTGAGTTATGTGAGATACATACACACATACACACGGACGTCACGAGAAAACTCGTTGTAATTAACTCAGGGATCTTCAAAATGGATTCTTCAGGTGTCTATACGTTCATAGGCATGCATCAACGTGTGGTCGAGTTGAAAAAAAATCAATAGTCATTCGGGGGCGAGCAAAATGGAAATTAAGGCCGATTTTTGAGTGACAATTTTTTTGCGAATACAATACTTCCTTTTTTGTAAAAGGAAGTAAAAATAGGTCCCCAAAACAAATGCAAGCAGAGGCTAGGACCATTCCTATTGGTTCCTTACTGGTTTATAATTTTCTCACTGGTGTTTGGCAAATCCACTATTTTTATTTTTAAAACTGTATGCTTATCTGCTCTTGACTTTTGTCGGATGTCTTAGCTCATTGCTTTTTGCATTGAAAAAGGCGTTCTCTGTAACGCCGAAATACGTGTCTGCAGTTAAGTGCGAATTTGTGCTTTTCTGACGTTGTTTGTTTCTTACTTTACTGTTCAGCACAAAGGTATTTATTTACATCACATTGGTTTGGTACATTGAAAGTGTATTATATTAAGCGGGATATTCTTTCAACCAATATTCTATTAAGGGGGTTATCATTTGAAAAATTACTCCGTTTTCTTCTGCTTCAAAGGACGTTTGAATTTTGTTTCTATCTTAATTAGAACAAAAGATACAATTATTTTTGTTACATGCACCAAACTAATGTGTATTTAACTTTAAACTTAAAACGCGTTTTTCTCCATGATGCAATTTTTCTCGATTTCTTGCATTCAAACTCTTATAAGTCAGAAACCGATAAAGATAAAGTAATGAAATTTGGAGCAGATCTGTTTCAAACAGTTTACTTTAACTTTTGTTCGGAGAATTAAAAAAAAAAAACCTTTAGTGCAAAAAAATATGATTTTTTTCAAAAAAAAAAAAGGATCTTCGAATTTTTCGAAATTTTTCTTCAAATATTTTTTATTGAATCAATACTTTTAAAATCGATGAATAAAAATTAAAGTTTAGATACCTGTGCATAATTTTTTGAAAAAAAAATTGAAAATTGACCAAGAATATTTTGAGTTATAGCAATTTAAGGCAACCCCATTTTTTGTTAAAAAAACAAATTAAATTGAAATAAAAAAAGTTTTTTTTTAATAATAATGTTATGATTTTCCTTATTAAATAGGTGGTAAATCAGTACAAAAAATTTCAAAACTCTAAAGTATTTAATAAAAAAATTTTCAAAACTGTATTTGCAACATCATCACAATTAAAAATGGCATAAAACTGAATTCTAAAAACCGAAATAAAAAATCAAACAGATTTCATCAGCATTTCTCCATGTGACATTCAGACGCGAAAAACTTTCCGCGACTATTGGGGCGAAAATTTTCCAAGATTTTACCATATGCATACAAATCCCCTTGATTGCGGTACCCAGAAAAGCGCTCTGACGAGATTTAGGAGTTCTTTCGCATTCGTTTATCATGGAGTTTCTTTCGGCGGGAAAAGCCTGCGAGGAAAATCGTATAAAACCCGAAAATGTATTTTACAGTCGAATCTATTTCGATGGAATGTCTTTTAACAAAATAAATAAAAGGGGAGAAAAGACGCTTTCATACATTCACTGTAACTGCCTCGCTCATAACTAAGGGAAAGGGGACGTAGTTTTGGAAACAAAGGGATCTCCCAGACTCATGTGTCTTATGAGGAACCCTATTTTTGAAATGCAATGGAAATCGTGAGCTGTTTCTCTTTTATTTCTGAGAGTCGTGATGAGGTATTTTGATGCGTTTTCTCATTTGTACGTTTATGACATAAGATTCCCATTCTTTATTTTACAAAAAAATGTTTGCGTTATTGTGCAAAGTTCATTGCATCATTTAATCATTCTGAAGTGAATGTTTGGGAGCTGGTTTTTGAAGTTGTCGAAGGGGCTTTTCCCGCAAAGTTTCTATCATTTACTTAGACGTTGTAAAATAGAAAAAAAAATTAAAAATTTAGACACTTTATTTTATTACTAGTGGTACCCGCACGGCTTTGTCCGTAATAGAAAAATTAAAAGGTCTTTTGGTTCGCCTGTATATTTAAAAACAATGTACAGTGAATTTTCTCGCCGATTGGCTTGTACCCATGTTACAATTCCACGTTATGATAATTTCGTATCTCGCCAATTGGCTTGTGCCCATGTTACGGTTCCACGTTATGATAATTTCGTAATTGACTCGTCCATCTTATGATTTTTTTTGTTCTTAAAATTGGGAAGGAAAAAGAACCACATAGAATTTTCGGAAAATCGCTTCGAGGTGCACACCCTCATGCTACAAACTAACTTTGTGCCAAATTTCATGAAAATCGACCGAACGGTCTAGGCGCTATGCGCGTCACAGAGATCCAGACATCAAGAGATCCTCCGGACAGAGAGACTTTCAGCTTTATTTTTAGTGAAGAAGATAAAGTGACACTACTGTTATTAAGATGATTTACCTTGCACCCCGTTCGTAATGAAGCTCAAAGTGACCTTAAATGGCTGGATAGCTTTGAAAAGGCTCATCATTCATTTAAACGATTTAACAACTGTAGGAATTTATATTTCGTTTTCAAACATATTTTTTTTTTCAAACAAAAAGTACACGAGGCAACTGCTTAACATCAAAACTCGTGACAGACAGTTTTTCCTTTTACTAAAAGTAATTTTTGAGTTGTCATCACCCACTTCCAAGATCATGACATAAAAGTAATCATTAAATGGGTGCGTAAAGGACCATTACTGGCATCACTCGATGTTTTATTCAGCAACCCGGGAGAGCAAACCTCTTTCGGGAGCTTGCTTCCATTGGAAACAAGTGACACGTGACCGGAATCCTTAAAAATCGAATTATACTGTATGAGAAATTTCTTACATACAGAATGGATTCAATAGCCTTCAAATAGACGACTTCATTTTCAATGTTTTTTTCTTTTTTTTCCACTTTTAACTTTTATAGATGTGAGGACTTGTCCCATACACGATGTTATTGTCGGAGTTGATCAAATGGTTTATTTATGAACTTTTTTGTTTAGATCCCAGTTCGTTTCCCCCATCATGATTTCACAAATTGCCTAAGAGATTGGAAAATTAACACCCCAAACTCGTTTGTATTTTTGATTGAAATAAAGAATTAACTAATGAAGTACACTGCAATGAAGTAACATGTGCTGTACGTTAAAAAAAAAAAGAATCTCGATGTGGAAAAATCTTTTTTACTTCCTTTTACAAAAAAAGTACGTATTGTATTCTCAAAAAAAATTTCACTCAAAAATCGACATTAATTTCCATTTTACGCATCCCAGAATGAACATTAGGTTTTTTTTTTCGACTCGACCACACGTGGATAAGTGCCTAAGAACGTAGAGACACACGAAATATCCATAATGATGATTCCCGAGTTAGTTACAACAAATTTTCTCGTGACGTCTGTACGTACGTATGTATGTATGTGTGGATATGCGTATGTATGTATGTGTGGATATGCGTATGTATGTGTGTTGATATGCGTATGTATGTATGTGTGGACATGCGTATGTGCGTATGTATGTCGCATAGCTCAAGAACGGTATGTCCTAGAAAGTTGAAATTCGGTTCTAGTGGGGTCTCGTTGTGCACCTCCCCTTTTGGTTGCATTCGGGTGTTTCTAAAGGGGTCTTTAGCCCCTTTTTGGGGGGGAAATCATTATTAATTTTGATGTAAACTCAAGTCATGTTATAATTTGGCGGACACTTGCCGATATATCGCCAGTATTTTTTTTTCTCGCCAATCCAAGGTTATCCTAGTTTTGTTGCCAACCTGATGACAAATTTGGCGATTTTTTTTTTTTAAATCTGGTTTCAAATTGGTCACTCTTGGCGCTATTTAGAGAGTAAACTTTTGAATCACATTAAAATTGCCAGTAATGGGGAAATGACACAATTAAATTGGTGTAAAAGGAAGTCATGTGATGCACACATCAGCTCGTTTAATTACTAATTTGGAAACACAGCGTTATTTTTACTAAAACACTTCCTTTTGAATTTGAACTGAATTTTATATCCTACAGTAGTTGCGTAGCCTATTATTGCCAACGCCATTGTAAATGCATAATTCCCAGACATAGAAAGAAAGTGAGATCACGTGATGCACTGAATTAGCGTTCCCTTAAGATGCCTTAGCATTTTTACTGCACGTATTTATTACTTTTTGATGATTGATTCATGTACCTCTACATAGTATAAAATGAAGTCTCCAAAAAGCGTCTGTTTGAACTCAAGAACTACCAGGCCGATTTCTCTGAAATTTTCACAGTATCTTTCTTTCAACACCAGAAAGGTTTGCTGACTGGTTCGAAAAAACTCGGCGAGTAGTTCTTTATTTATTCCAATCTAGGCCCAATTTTCACGTAAATTCTCAAATATGGGGGTGAAAAATTATTTGCATATATTAATATTACATATCGTTAGAAAATAAAGAATTTTCCGCGTTCTACGCAATTTGTTTCAATGCTCTAACTTAATTACGGTGGGAGTTTTTTGCGTTTTTAGTTCGAATTTGTTTAGGCTTAGCTGAAATTTAGGCACTACTTTCTTCATTAAATTTATCAATAAAAAGTGAAGAAATTGCCCCACAGTTTTCTTTTTGACACCATTGGAAAGAGCTGCTTTTTTAACTCCAGATCTAACTCGACCTATGGGCGAAAGTTTAATCCTCTATCTCCATTAGAAAAAAAGTTGCAAGCGAATTAAATGAAGGTTAAAAATCTGTTATCTATTCAAGTTTCTAACCATTTTATATTGCGTTTCCATGGTAACGCTTTTTGAATCCATTGTTTATTTCCATCTGTCTCATTTTCAATTCTTAAACTTATTTTATTTTGTGGTTTACAGTTACGCTTTCTAAATACATCTTTCTCATTTTATTTTAATTTCTTAAAAGTATTTTAATATCTGTGGTTATCGTTTGGAAGGAAAATTTTCCATGATGGTTTTTTTTTCTTTTATTTAAGCCTGATTGTAGAATATACGTCACTTGACATAATTTTTCTTTTCAAAGTAGACCGGGCAAAGCCGGGCAAGGCAGCTAGTTACTTTATAATTTTCAAAACATTTATTTGTGTTCCAATACATCACCTAGCAAGTTACATTAAAAAATAAATAAATAAATAAATAAAAAAAGATTACGATTTGAATAAAAATCAATCACTGATCTCCAATCAGTGAAAATATTTATGAACTAATATAGCAAAAATTTTTCTTAGAAGGTAAGTTCTTTTTATTAAAGTAACTATTCTAGTTGCCTCCATATTCATTTAATTAAATAAAGTATTCTAATAAGAAAAGACGTCCCTACACATATTTTCTCAATTATTTCTGTCAAAATAATTAAACTACTGCTAAACATGTGTCACAGTTTTAATAAAGAAAAGTAAAATGATGTGCGTTGCTTTTCTAATAATCAAATTGCCAACCATAGAATTGGAGATTTCAAAAAACAAAATACATGATGAATTTCAAAATCTTTAAACACGTAATTAGGCTCATGGACGACTAGTCAAAATAAGTGATATGTATGTAATTCTTCTTTTTCTGTTTGCATACGTAAAAACACCCGCATTACAGCATTAATTAATTAATATTTCGGTAAGACAGAGACAAAGGGAATTTAAAAAAAAGTATTGCTTTTTTTGGTTATGTCATACAATTGTCTTAAATAGTGACATAAATTCATATTCTTAATTTGTGTTTCGGAACAAGAGACGCTGGGGAATGATAGAAACCTCCTTCTATTTTGACATTAAGTTAAAATAACAAATAAATACCTTCGTGCTGAAAATTAAAATAATCAGTTATCCAACGTTATGAAGCACAAAATAATGCAAATTACTTCAGACACGTGTTCCGGTGTTAGAAGGAACACCTGTTTGGAATCGAATCACTCTTTTGATTTTAACTCTTATCAAATTATCCAACAATTTCCCAATTCGTTGGATCTTGATTTTTGGGAATCTTCCCTCATCCTGAGGAACCAATCTGCAATAACCTGACTGCAATTCCGTATTTTTTTTCTGTGTGGACTCCTTTCTTATAATTGGTTTAGTTTTTCTATTCTTCTTATGTAAACGTCGTACATTTCTTAATGTTATTTTTTTCATTTTTTGCTTTCTTATTATTATTATTTTTTTTTGTGTGTGATCAACTAATTCCTATTTGTTTATCCTTCACCCTGTTTTTTTCTTTATTTCTCCATTTGTTACATTGCTTTCATACATAATTTTTCCCGCTGGTAAATTTATTGCCAATTTTTTTCAGAGTGGTTTTATTTTTGGATTATTTGCATTGTTTATGGGTCTTCTTAGAAATGTATTACATAACGGTTTTTTTTCTGATGGAATTATATAATAAATTTCGGCTCCAGGTGACATTTTATCTTTTTGGTTTGTTTAATTTATATTTTTGGTATTTATACTGTCCTACCATCGATTACATGGAAAGGCTTATATCCGGTTTATAGGCGGAAATGGACATATCTATTAGTTAATAGGGGTGTTAATTGGTTTGTTACAGATGTGCACTTTTGCCTCTCTATTATTTAGCCTTAGTTTTGTAAAAATGAAAATTTGCTCTCTCAGCAACATTTTTTTAATCTAAAGTATATTCGATCTATCTTCTCACGGCAAAAATTAATTGACACAACAAAGTTTTGAGATTAGCACTTTGCTTTTAGGTTCCTGAACGAAATGAAAATATTTTCTTTTCTTTTTGTTGTTTCCATGGTAACTGTTTTTGTTTCCCCTTTGAGAATGCAATGAATGAATAAGGCACTAGTGACATTATAAAACGCGTGTATCAATATCCCATCGCTATTTTCCCATCTTCCCTGCTAGATTCATTCAGATGGAATCGTCTTTACTTGGCAGATTGCCAGATTACATACAATCCGCGGTCAAACAGTACTATCTCCTGTTCCACCGTGTTTCTTTTCTCGGATGACTTTTTATCCAGAAGCTCATACTTCTTTGCATTGAAAAAGGTGTTCTTTGTAACACCGAAACACCTGTCTGCAGTAATTTGCATTATTTTGTGCTTCATAACGTTGGATAACTGATTTTCCAATTTAAGTTAATTGTTTAGATGCATTTTACAAAGCATTTTTCATCCTATGTAGAACATTTCAATGCTTTTTCTAATCGATTTTTACCACAAACATTACTTTTATAAAGTATGTTTGAGCAATTGATATAAAGAAATAAATGATTTGTTACAAACTTTATAGCAGTTCATTTATCAGAGTATTGGCATGACTTTAATTTCAAATACTGTAAATCCAATAGTAATCTTACGTACTCATAAACTTTAAATAGACTGCTCAAAACACAATATGAATTGACAAGCAACTCGAAGAAATCTCTGCTTTGAGTTTACACAAAGCACATCTCGTTTTTATAATTGTTGTTGATGTACATGCAATTTTTCCGACAGTCCGGTCATCAGAGACTGCAGTTTTGTCCTTGTTGTGTGCTCATCGGTCTGAAATAGTCCTGAGCGGGAGGCAGATGTCATCTCATTGAAGCTGAGAGTGCCTGCAAACTGGTAGCTGAAGTGAATTTGGCACACCAGCTAGAACCACCAGCTTGGTGGTTTAAAACATCAATTAAAGGCAAATCTTGAGTGTAAAAAAATAAGTCTAGATGTCAAGCAAGTAAGTTTTCTGAATGTTATAACCGGCTGTCATTATATTGCATGTAGTTCTACTAGGGTGGCTCAAAAAAACTGTTTTTCAGCTAGAGTCCCCTATTTTTTTTTTTTTTTTAGACTTACTAATAGTATTACGCTGTAAAAGTTTTAGCTTCTTACTAAAATTTTAAGACGGTGCTCAAAGACCCCTCCATTTAACATTGGCCGTAGCATAGAAAATGCCACAAATTTAGAAACATTTCATTTCCCCAGCAGTTTTTTTTTTTTTTTTTTTGTAAATAATTATTTTATTGCAATGTATATGCATATGACTCGCGTACATTATAAAATGTAACATTGTTTTTTTCAGTTCAATGTATTTTTTTTTCAATCCCTCTCCCTCTAATCATGAAGATTAGGGGAGGGGTGGAACACCCTCTTTTTCATATGAAATCGGAAGCTAAAATTATTCCATCATATTACTATCAACGAGTTTAAAAATATTGAGGGGTGTCCTGGTATCTTTTTTTTTTCTTGCGTGTATTCTTGATTTACCGTGTAGTTCTACCCTAGTCCTACCTAAAGGGTGGTAACTTATTGCTTGATACCATCGATGTCTTATTAAAAAGTTACAGGATTTACGAGAATTTCTTGTAACAAAATGTGTTCAATGTAAAACAAAATGAAAGCACGCTGTTTCATTTCTGATTCTGAAACTATTAGCTTGAAAATGATATTTCATGGGGGGGGGGGGGGACACATGTAAAAAGGTTGAGTAAACTTTTATCTTTACTAATAATAAAGTTGAAAGTCTCTCTGTCTGGATATCTGGATGTCTGGCTCCTGCGACGCGCATAGCGCCTAGACCGTTCGGCCGATTTTCATGAAATTTGGCACCGAATTAGTTCGTACCATGGCTCGTACCGAAGCGATTTTTCGAAAATTTGATTCTGTTCTTTTTCTATTCAAATTTTAAGAACATTTTCTCGAGCAAAATTATCATAAGATGGACAAGTAAATTACCAAGTTATCACAACGTGGAACTGTAACATGGGCAAGCCAATAGGCGAGAAATTCACCATACATTATTTGTAAATATACCGGCGAACCAAAAGACCTTTTAATTTTCTATTACGGGCAAAGCCGTGCGGAAACCACTAGTTTGAAATAAAGCATTTGTTTGCAATAGAATATTTGCAACTTATTTATTTGTAGGTTATGATCAACTATTTGGCAACTGACATATGCCGAAAACAACTTATAAGAGAAAATACTATTTTCAATTTCACTCTCAGAATTTTAAAACTAATAGAATCCGAAATAGAACAAGTTTTATATTAGTACAAATAACTTTAATCAACACGATAAAAGCATCATAATAAGAAAAGTGCAATCCATTTTTAGTGCAAAAATCAGTTTTTTCAAAATATTAAATTCCAAATATGCATAGAATTTTATGCAAATACGCAGTACTACTAAAATGTCCTCTACTTTTATGGTATAATAGATGCAAATGGCATACCTCAAGTTTTATAAAATTTATTGAGCTATTGAAAGTTTATATATATTTTTTCTATTGTTTATTATTCTTTATTCTTTATTATTCCTTACTCCTTATTATTTTTTATTCTTTATTATTTTTATTTTTAATAATTTATTCCTTACATTTCCTTATTCCTTTTTACTTATTATTTTTATTTCTATCATTATTTATTCTTTATTATTATTTAATATTTATTAATAATTGTTCATTCTTTTTTTATTTTTATGCCTCACAATTGCTTACTATTTTTATTTCTCTTCGAATTTTAAAATTCACAGTATTCGAGATAGAATTAGAATTTACATCAATACAAATTACTTTAATCAACGCTGTGAACGCATAAAAATAATAAAAGAGCAATCGATTTCAATTTCAAAAACCAATTTCTTTAAAATGACAAATTCCATTCTGTTTAAAATTTTTATGCAAATACTAAAACCCGGGCTCTAAAATGTCCCGTGCTTTTATGGCAGAATAAAACACTCATGTTCCATGAAATTTATTGCGCCATTAAAATTCTTTATTATTTTTATTTCTACCCGAAAGGATGTAAAAATGCTTTCTTAATGTGTGTGGGTAAATGAGTTTTTGCATTGAAAATCTTGAAATAATAAAACTTTCGGGGATACTTTTAGGAGCTAAAATATAAAATAACTTTTATTATTCGCATGAATGGGGGAATTTTCGTAAAATGTTTTAGCTATTTTATTTTGATATTTGCGCTAAGTTTTAATGTTCTCCATTTTGAAAAAGGTCATATGATTTCTCCCATAAATGTTAGCAACAATTTGTTTAACAAAGGAATGTTTATGAATGCTCCGGTATACTGTAGTAGAACATTGGCGATGAAATGGTTTATCGCTGTTGAAGACCGTGATCTTTATACTTGGCGGCATTTGACAACTCTATGGCAACCCTATTAGTTTCCGCTATGTTTAGACTAGTGATGATTTATCGTTAAAAAAGTAGATCCGCGGATACGGATACGGATCATTAGTGTCAAGATCCGCGGATACGGATCTCAATTTTTTTTACCCAATTCAACTATCCATGTGTAAAATTTGTTACGGAAGGTATTCCGTCAGAATAATGGCAGTTTCTTCAAAAACAGTCAACTGCGGCAAAAATATAATTAAGACTCTATGACTTACTCTTTAAAGAAATATCCGTTAAAATTGAGGGAGAGTTGGAAGGAATGGACCAGCGCTGCATTAATGCTTAGATGGAATTAAAAACACACTCATACACACTTTTAAAACTTTTTTCCCCTTCCTTTTTGCAACGGGGGGGGGGATACTAATTGGCTTCTGAAATGATACCTTATAATTTAAATAGGGAATAAAGCCTAATTTAAACGGAATTTAAGAATCTTTTATTTAAATATTTAAAAATTTTCAGGATAGAAATGATCCGTTTAAGAACCGTCAGAAAAGTAACGGATACGGATTTATTTTCTCTTGGATATCCGCGGATACGGATACGAATACGGATATCCGGAAAATCACTAGTTTGGACTAAGGTACATAAAAATTACTTATTTGACGATATTATTTGTTATAAGGAAACCAACCGTCCGGTTTTTGTCCTGGCATTGTGGGTTGATGACCGGACTTGAAAAATGTCCGTATTTGCAGATTATATTCGTGAAATGTAAATATATGGCTTAGTGACAACTAAATTGATATAGCTTTTGTATTACTTGTGAATATTGCACACTATTCCGCTCAAATTGGTAAAATTCAGACAAAGATGAATGCCTTTGTTCTATAAGAAGAAAAATAAAGTTTAAGAAAACCTTAAATTTGTTTATGACAAATTAAATTTCTGAAATCAAGAATTGCAGCTAGGTGCTTTCTCCGTATTTCAAAAAAATATAATTTTGCTTGAATGTTAACTTCACCTTTTCAGATTTCTTTTTATGGATTGGCATGGTCTTTTTGACAATTGGTCTTTATGTATTTTTTGTAGATAATTATTGCGTTATTTTGTAGTAAGTTACCGCCCTAAGCCAGGGCTAAGACAGAAATACTTAAAATACACCGCCAGCTCAGTCATTCCATCCGAGGACTGCAGTTTCGTGCTTATTAGCACTCATCAGCCCGGAATAAGAACCACATAAGCTGGAGGCGAAAAATCTCTTAAGGAAGCCAAGAGAGCCAAACAAACAGGTATCTAATAAAAAATACCTTTTAAAATACCTTATAAAATACCTTAGCTTTGCCATCAATCTTTGAGTTGAACCGCACCATTGCTCCGGTCGCTCATCTGGTTTGCTAATTCTACATTAGCTACTAGTTTGTTTGGCTCTCTTGGCTCCCTTAAGAGATTTTTCGCCTCCAGCTCATGTGATTCCTATTCCGGGCTGATGAGTGCTAAAAAGCACGAAACTGCAGTCCTCGGATGGAATGACTGAGCTGGTGGTATATTTTAAGTAATTATTGCGTTACTTCGTCGCGAGTTTTTATTCTTGCGCGAACCATACCTTTTCGAAAAAGAAAGAGACAACAATAAAGGACTTTTGAATTAAATCGTATTTTAGCTATAAATGTAATATTTCATTTCAAAATATCCACAGGACGAATTGAGGCCTTTTCTTAATATTTGATAGTGTCGATAGAGAAAAATTTTGCAAATGTTTTTAATTATCATGAATTCTTGGATGATTTTATGGTGAAAAGATATCGAAAACGAAAATTAACCTTTGCTGTAATGGCGTGGAATAGCGTGTTTTCTTGTGTTTGATAGAAAGTCATTGAAGTTCTTGACCAAATTTCTAATTTTTTCTGTCAAAAAATAAGGCTAAATTTCCAATGAATTGCTAAACAAAAAACAAGGTTGGGTGGTTATTTGTGCATTAGATATTTAACTAAATTAATAAAAGAGATGTGAATGGTCTGACCAATCACAAAGACAGCAGAAACACTTACATCAGGCTGTGGTCGGAATTCTTGACGGTAGAATTTTTAACAGAAAGTTTGAATAGAATGTACTGATACTTTAAACAAAATTTACTGTTTTTACTTCCTTTTACAAAAAAGGAAGTATGGTATTCGCGAAAAAATTTTCACTCAAAATTCGGCCTCAATATCCATTTTTCTCACCCCCGAATGAATGTTGAGTTTTTTTTTTTTTTTTGACAGGATCACACGTGGATATTTACCTAGGAACGTACAGACACTTGAAATATCCATTTTGACGACCCCCGTGTTAATTAGAACGAATTTTCTTGTGACGTCCGTATGTACGTATGTATGTGCGTATGTGTGTATGTATCTCGCATAACTCAAAAACGGTATGACCTAGAAAGTTGAAATTTGGTACGTAGACTCCTAGTGGGGTCTAGTTGTGCACCTTCTCTTTTGGTTGCGTTCGGATGTTTCTAAGGGGGTCTTTTGCCCTTTTTTCGGGGGGAAATCATTGTCAATTTCGATGTAAACTCAAGTTGTGTTATAATTTGTCGGATACTTGGCGATATATCGACAGTCTTTTGGTCGTCAAGTTTTTTCGCCAACTTGGCGACAAATTTGGCGATTTTTTTCTTTCTTTTTTTTTCTTTTTAATTTGGTTTCAATTTGTCCACTGTTGGTGATATTTAGAGAGTAAACAATTGAATCACATTAAAATTGCCAATAATGGAGAAATGTCATTAATTTGGATTAAAAGAAAGTCATGTGATTACACATCAGCTCGTTTTTATTTATTTAAATGCTTAAAAAAGGAATAAAGGAAACATTTTTTTTTAACCAGACAATCTGAAAATGAAAAACGTGTTCTAAATAAATTCATTTAACTACTTTTGGTACAAGACACTCCCAAGTTGGACTCGATTTAAAGAATAAATCGTTGAGAACTACTGTATCTCTAAGAGTGGAAAGTTTTGTAATATTCAAAAACGGTGCAGGAATAATAACACGTACAAATAGGATCCCACCCGATTTTTTTTTTCCAAAAATGAACATTTTTTTTTGCATGCATAAAAGAGCAGTTGATAATATTTATTTATTACCGGTGACGTAGTTTTGGTTCCTCAATGATTCGTTTTCATGTATTTCCTTTGTGACGAGTGAAAGAATAGGTCGCAAAGGATAAGTATTCAGGGAAAAAAAAATACTACAAACAGTGTGGCAGAAATCGAGCATGTGCTATATATCAACCAATAGCAAAGCAAATAAAAATAACGAACGCCGGTAGCGGTGTAGAATTAAAAAAAAAAAAGTTTGAACTTCTGTTTTGCAGAAAAAAAATGAGTAATGAAGTTTAAAACTATAAAAATTGAAAGTTTTAAATAAAACAAATTAGCAAATATATTATTACTGATATGCCAAAGCATTTGCTTATGGCTTTTTGATCGATATTCTAATGTCTAAAGGTTTTTTATAAAATGAAAAAGCATTTGAAAATAAAACCGCGAGCCTCAAAAACGGTTAACCCCCCGATACGGGTATGCCTCGTAAGCAGAAATAATTTAATCAGGTAATTTATAATCTTGCACACAACCATTTTAAAATAAAAAAGGAAAAACTATACATGGGAAAAATAATAGCATGCATAAGTAATTAAAAAAGTTCCACTTTCCCGAAAAAATGCATAGGTTTTTTTATACGACCCAATAACATAAATCTTTTAGTAATTTAGTAAATTACAAAACATCGTTTGAAAAATAGATTATTCAATTAAAAGAAAGAATGCGGGATTTTGTTTATGCTTGGTAAAAAAGGGGGAGATGGAGAAAAAAGGTTTCCTGAAAAGTTTTATTAAGACTAGGTGACTGAAATAATTAAACTATCCCAAAATGAAATGTAAATAGTTTTTCTCCCAATCTCAATAAATATTTGACTTGTTTCTTCTTTTCGTGCGAAAAACGTAAAACAAATTTTGAAACCTGTGAAGAAATGCTAAGTAACTAACTCCTTTTGTTTAACTGTTTGTTTTTTAAGAAGATACAAAGTGTTTTTTCCGTTAAATATTTTTATGGGAATTTAAAAAATAAAAAATTGGCTAGAGTGTAGCGTTGGCGATATAATGATTTTCTCGATATTGGAAGCTAAAGATTTACTTGTTGGCGACACTCTGCAACTATAAGGCAACCATAGTGTTTGCGGCCATATTTGGTCAAAGTGACGACGATGCTACTGTCCAACCACGGATTGTATGGAATTTTCAAGCGTCCAGATGAGACGAATCTATCTGAATGAGGGGGAAAAGTAAAAAATTAATGCGTGTATTCCGCTTATTTGAATGAGACTCTGCTTCTGCAAAAGTTGGCATCGCTAAAAATAATAGATTTGTCCATTTCCGGCTGTAAAACGGATGTTTGTCTTTCCATACAATCCGTGATCAGACAGTTTTTGGTTGACGATGTCATACATTATTTTGTCTTTTTACGGTACTTTTGAATAAAACAAGCTATAAAATAAGATTAAAAAGATCATTCAAATGTGAAAATAATCCTCCAAGTTAATAAATAGTTACACACTAAAACAAGTACTGTAGGTAAAAACAAATTACTAATGTGGGAAATTATTTGATTCGGAATGGCAACAGCAAATCATGCTTCCTACCATGAACTCGAATCAACCGTTCAGTCACCATTGAATTACTGTCGTTGTTGGTTGAACCAACGTACAATTTTTCGATGCTTTGACATGACGAAAGTCACTCCTTTGAGATGGGACTTATACTTCCAATTTTCGATATTTAAGTGCACTATATATGTATATACTTTCAAACTAACAGTTCTAAATTAAAATGTGTTTTTGAATCTTCAATAAGCGTTTCTCAATCTTTTGAATTTGATGTGGCAAGTTTAATGACTAAACCATTTTTCGTCACTAAATTTGATTGAAAATAAATATTTCGAAACAATAGCATATAAGTAAGTTAACGATGCAAGTAATGCATTTTATTACTTGTGCCTCAATAGTTTTTAAGTTTCTGTAATTAAAACATTCTTCACATAGATTAGTTACCCTAGGTTTGCTTAAAAATTAAAGAATTAAAATTGTAAAGAACAATCACCAAGTATGCATCACATTTGTAACACAAATTTCCAAACATGCTGAACACACGAAAAACATCTAACCTTTCTTACGACGCTGAAAGTAGAGGTTGACTCGGCATAAAAAAGAAAGGGATTAATCTGCGAAATGTGTGTTTCAGGTTCAGCGTAACTCTAGAATACTTAAAGCCAAACGCAAGTTTTGCAACTTATTTCAGCCAATCAGTCTTACAATTGAAAAGTACTCTGCTGTAGAAAAAATGCAAAAGAAATTATAGTTTCCATTAAAAAATTGTTTAAAAAGTGGTTTAAAGTTTACTCGAAAGTTGTTTAACCCTAGAGAAGTCGCGCTTCGATCGATTCCCCGCCCGTTGTCAGATATTTCACTCTATCCCACCTCCCTGTATTCTAATAATGGGGCCCATCAGTGTAGCTGAAGGTCAGACTCTCCCCAGCCCACACACTTAGTTCTGAGAATTTTCTTCGGTATTTCAAGGTTGCATAGCTTTTGGAAATGTATGTTGGTCATTTAGACCAATAGCGCGCCATCCTAGTCAGGTGTCATTTTCTCCTCGGCACTTCCTTTCTTCTGCTTTCGTCTCACGGATCGCTACGGCGGGGAAAAGACCGAAGCGCGAGCACTGCGTAACAAAAGGAAACGCGACTTTTCTAGGGTTAACGCAGCTGCATAAACTTTCAAATGCTAACTTTTGCACTCTAAACGTGAGAACTTGCAAAAGAGCTTGTAAAGTTCATACAAAGTTGCTTAATTCAGCAATATGATTAGTAATAGTTTAAACTATCCTAATGACGGGATGATTAAACAACGTTAAAAGATACATAATTTAAAAAATACACTGCACCTCACATTTGAAGCTGTCAGAAGTAAAGGGATGTACAGGGACTTGAAAAGTTTTGATTAAAACTGGTGCAAAGTTCATATCCTCGGTATGCTTCGGTTGACTTTTTTTTTCTTCTAAATAATGCTGCATAGCATAATCTGAATACGGTGCAATAATTTGTAGCTTTATATTGCCTGATAGTTAAAAGTAATTTCATTTTAATCTCAAAAGCAAAATTAATTAAATTAGTCTGACACGCGGAATTCCCATTTTTCGTAATCAAAATTGAAACAAGAATCTGCGGATATCGTTGGACGACATTTCAAATTTCCTCCCCCTACCCCTTTTACCCTATTAGAATTATTATATAAAGCATCACAAAAGAAAAGCTTTAAGCTCCGCTTCTGGCTGATATTTTTTGGTGAATCAGTGCCATTTACTGAACAGGAACAGGTATCTTTCATTATTATTATTCTTCGAACGTCTGTGTGACGTATTTTGGCAACTCTGAAAATGTTCTACCTACGGCGGACAGCAGTTGCAACGAGGCTTTAGCACACAAGAAAACACTCATTCTACAATCTCAGGCGACCTTTTACCATTTTAGGGTCGCCCCCCCCCCACACACACACTAATCAATTTACCGGCAAAACGCGATAGAAAAAGAAAGCATCCCATCCTATAATTGAGCAAATATTCGTATTCAGGGTTCATTTGCGGCTTCTGGGCCACGTGATGATCCTCAGCGGAAGTTCGGGAGCACGCAAATGCTAACAGAACATCAGAAGGTGATTGGCTGACAGCGCAGAATAAATAAGAAAATGATCGGATGAGCAAATGAAACAAAGAATGTGTAGGATTACAAAAGAAATCTACCTAATGAGCTGGTTCTTATTTTTGCTCGTTTTCTTATACGATGTAATTTGCTCGTCCATCTAAAAAGGAAATTATTCGCACGTTCTTGTAGTATTTTTGGAATGCGGTCGGCAGGAGCTAACACAGCTTCAAGAAAGAGTAATTTCGTTTACAGTCTTATAAAAACAATTACTCCAAGAGTTCATGTTATAATTGTAACCTGGATTATATGCACTAAAAATCATCAAAATATTAAAAAGTATAAAATATGCACTAAAAGCTGAACAATATACCCAAAAATTTTAAAAATATGCACAAATGGTAAGCCTCTTTAAAAAGGTCTGAATGACATCTGAATGAAAAATAGGTGGTATTTTTTCATTTGATTACTAAGGTGATTTATTAAAACAACTACAGTGGCTCCAAAAAGTGTTCGTACACTTTGAAATTTTTTAGTAAAACCAAAATAACGCGAAACTGAATTCGAATTTGAAGTCCAATATTTTTTCACATCATTCCTATGTCATTCTAAATAAAACCCTGTAGTTTTTTCAAAATATGGACGCATCGTGTTTTCGGAATGGGTTAAAAAACGAAGAGACGAGAGAAATAATAATTCACAAAAGTCATCGTACACTCAAATATTTTCGAATAAATTTATGATTAAAATTACCATATGTCGTTTATTTATTATTTTTGCATTATGTTGACCCTTAAAAGTCATTTGGCTTTATATTTTTGTACATTTATACCTTAATATTGTGCTTATTATTTTAAAATGGCTGGTGTTCTTAAAAAACCACAAACACCATTATAAATTTAAATTTTTTCCTCACAGTAGCAGTTAATTGGTTTGAAATGTGTCTAAATTAGTTAGTTTATTCCAATCTATAGTAAAGTGCTCGATAAAATGCTTCAAAGGAAAGAATCGGACCGAAAACAAGGTAAGAAAAGGTCAACCGGCAAAGTTGACAAAGCTTGATCGGAAATTTACAGTAAATAAATTCATGCAAAATACACATTTGAGAGCTATATAAATTTCTGCAGAGTTAAATGAAAATTTTTACATTTAATTTTCACCTAAAATTGTTTGCAAAGTTCTCTGATTAGCTGGATTAAATGGGACCTCTTCCCGCAGAAATTTTCTTGGTCGTGCGAAAAACAGAAAGCTTACGCTTTTCGTCGCTAAATCAATGATAAATAAGCTCAAAACACTTTGGAACGTCTTACTTACAGATAAAAATGAACTCAACATTTTTGGTTAAATTGTTGTATAATTGTAAATAGAAGAAAAAATTAGGAACTTAATCTTAAGAACTTATTTGGACCAGTTAATCAGGACGGTGAAGGTGTTGTTGTGTGAGGGTGCATATCATCATCAGGACTTCGCAGTTTGGAATTTTTTGATGAAATAATGAATCATGCTGTTCATTTAAATTATTTTAAAAACCAATTTTATACTCTTAGCCTAAAATTTTGTTATCGGAAACAACTTTGTTTTTTTTTAATCAAGATAACGTTAAGAAGCACGCGGTTTTCAACGTTTGCGTCTAGTGCCTTAAAAATTGTCCTAAAGTTTAGAAAATACACCTTCAATCTCCAGATTTGAACTTAATGTAACATATTTAGAGATATATGGAGGCTAGATTACGAAAATACGGCTTTGTAATGAAAATAGAGTTGGAAACAGTAAGACTCGAAGTGTGGTTGAACACTTACTCAGAAATTACACAAAAAAAAAGAAAGAAAAAAGAATGAAATCTATTCCAAAACGTTTAAAAGGTGTTGTTGATACCGCATGATATTCTACTAAATAATAACTTAATAATCAGTTATATATAGACATTTTTTAAAGTGTACGAAGACTTTTGTGAGATAACATTTCCGGCACTTTTTGGTTTTTGATTTTTAAAAAATTAAGTTTTAATATTTAAAAAAAAAATTCATGTAGTTTTGTTGAAAATTAATCATAGATCTTAGAATTAAATACCTATTCCGAAATATTAATTCTAACCAATGGATAGGGTCCTATTTCCTTGAAAGTCTAGGTGTACGAACACTTTTGGGTGCCACTGTATTTATACGCAAATGAATTTGCTGTTATGGGAAGGTGACGGGTAGTATCTGCTGATTTTTCTTTTTCCATTTTTTTTTCGAAAGCCCGGGAAAATTACCCCTGGAGAACATTTACTCCTTAGAATTTCAAAAAAAGGAACCAAGACTGTAAAATCACCAGAAGAAGAGTTCTAGGCATTTTTAAGCCTAACGAAACAGCATTTTCATGTCCGAAAATTATCTCTTGCGCGATGCCATTTTAAATTAGCGCAAATAAAACCATTCAGAAGGTTGCCACTTTGTTTTCACGACTGTGACTTTTTTTTTTGAAATAAAAATTTCCCCTTTTGATTATTATTTGGCGATTTATCTTCTTCTTCTTCTTTTTTTTTTTTTTTTTGTACTTCCAGCAGAAGATCATCAAGGATTTTAGCTGTATTTATGGAGGGTTGCGTTTAATTTATTCTGAAACTTCTGATTCGTCGTTTTCTCTCTTTAGGAATGATTTTTTTGACGGGAAACTTTACAGTATTTTTTTCTCCAATTGAAGCCCGATTGTTGAACATGCGCCACTTAACTTTACTTTTATTTTCGAGGTAGACCATGCAACGCCGGCCTACGTAGCTAGTAGTAAAACAAACTAAAAAAGCATGAGCCACGTTCAGAGCTAGGAAGGCCAAAGTGATCACACACATGAGGATTATTAAGAAGGGGAAAATACTCTGCTCTATAGAAAAACGTATCTCTCCCTTTGAGAGCATCATAAAAAACAGAAACTTTTATACTTTTAAGCGGTAACACTTATCTTAACGTTAAAGATAACACACCCTCAATATGAATGGAGCATTAAAAAGAGAAAGTAAACAGGGCGAATACTTCCAGTTTTCGATGCACTCCCCCCATTGGATAAACACCGAAAACCGTACCGGGAGATATCTTTTGTTTTTATGTGAGGCATAACCCTGAACTAAGTTTGATGTTCCACTTCTCTCCGCTTTATGCATCCGTTTCTTGCAGGAAGAACTCAGCTTTTCGGTTGAGCATTACTCAGCATAATATATATATAAAAAAAATAATTTGAATTTTTACATCTTAAATTCAAATTATGTTTTTCGCAATCATGAGTGTGTATATGTAGGCATGTGTGTTTGTGTGGGGGGTTATGTGCTTGTGTGTACGGGTTATGTGTATGTGTATGTAGACATGTGTGTGTGTCTGTGGGGGGGGGGTTGTGTATGTGTGTGTAGGAATATGTGTGTATGTGTTTGTGTGTGTGTATGTGTTTGTGTATGTGTGTGCAGATGTATGTGTGTGTAGGAATATGTGTGTATGTGTTTGTGTGTGTGTATACGTGCGTGTGTGTGTGTGTGTGTGCGTGCGTGTGTAGTTGTGTATGTATGCGCGTGCGTAAAGGACATGGATGCAGCCTGGAGACGGCTTTCGTTATAGGAGCAGCATCGTGAGGAGCCGGTCGACGGTGATGGTGCGGAGGGTGACGGTGAGAAAAATCAAAGGAACGTCAAAAACAGTCAAGTGAGAACAATAAGCAATCGTGATTGCTCAAAAAAAAAAAAAAAAAAAGTTTCATTTTCTCGAAAAAAGGAAACGTGTCCTTTCGTTTTTCGCAGGGTACGGGAAAAAATGATCATGAAGTTCCTGACCTTTAAAAGGAAAAGTTGCTAGGACAAAGCCAGGATTTGCTTTCGGGGGAGGGAGGAGGGGGGAAGCAACCTAAAATCTCAGACAAAAAAGTAGTCATACATGATGCGGGAGTTCAAACCCATCATATATAATGTTATTTGTCTCATCCTCTTTTTCTATGAACTTTACGTTCAAAGTCAATCTTAAATCTAAAAACGAGCTGATGTGTGCATCACATGACTTCCTTTTACTCCAATTTAATGTCATTTCCCCATGATTGGCAATTTTATTGTGATTCAATTGTTTACTCTCTAACTATCACCAACAGTGGCCAAATTGAAACCAAATTTAAAAAAAAAAGCCAAATTTGTCGCCAAGTTGGCGACAAAACTTAGTGACCTAAAGACTGGCGATATATCGCCAAGTGTCCGACAAATTATAACACCACTTGAGTTTACATTGAAATTAACAATGATTTCCTCCCAAAAAGGGGCAAAAGACCCATTTAGGAACATCCGAATGCAACCAAAAGGGAAGGTGCACAATTAGATTCCACTAGGAGTCTACGTACCAAATTTCAACTTTCTAGGACATACCGTTTTTGAGTTATGCGAGATACATACACACATACGCACATACATACGTACATACGGACGTCACAAGAAAATTTGTTGTAATTAACTCGGGGGTCGTTAAAATGGATATTTTGGGTGTCTGTAGGATCTTAGGCATATATCCACGTGTGGTCGGGTCGAAAAAAAAATTAAACATTCATTCAGGGGTGAGAAAAATGGAACTTAAGGCCGATTTTTGAGTGAAAATTTTTTCGTGAATACAATACTTCCTTTTTTGTAAAAGGAAGTAACAAAATTTTTTGATATCAAACACTATGTAAGAGTAAGAAACTAAAGAAATGGGGAAAACAAAACACTCACTTATTTTCACAAAATGCTACATAACAACTCCTCTCAACTCAAAATTTTTCGCATACGTGTACTCTCCTTTTAACCCATATCTTCCATCACCACATACCAGCAGTATTTCAGTCAATATTTTCACCCAAACACTGAGCCTTCTTTCTTTATCTTATTTTTTGATACGTAGATAGACTTATATAATCTGTAACACTGCTCGGACAAATGGTCTTTGTGCGGCCCGTTTCTTAAGTGGTTCGAAATATAATACCGGACTCGGAGCGTGACAGATCTCAGTCTAAACTGTTTTCTTTCGAGTGAAACTTGAGCTGTCTTGGGAGGTAATTAGTACTTGGAGTGAGAAATACTCAGTTGATAACATTAGGTGCTTGTGCATTTGAGCATCGCGCTTTTAAGCGATAAGATATTTTATGGTTCCAAATAAAATAGTATATTATTTGACAATGTTAAGTGAAATTATCTTTTAGTACACGTTTTTGAGCAAATGCTACAGCATATATTGTTTTATAACCAAGTAAAATATTGTTTTACCTTGATAATGTTATGTAACTCTTTTTTAGCTCATTTTTTTCAGTACTTTTGTATTTTTACTTCCTTTTATAAAAAAGGAAGTATTGTATTCGCAAAAAAATTTCCACTAAAAATCGACCTTAATTTCCATTTCACTCGTCACCAGATGAATGTTGAGTTTTTTTTTTCGACTCGACCGCACGTGGATAAGTAAGTGTCTAAGAACGTATAGACACGCGAAATATCCATTTTGACAATTCCCGAGTTAATTATTACGAGTTTTATCGTGACGTTTGTATGTACGTATGTATGTATGTATGTGCGTATGTACGTATGTGCGTATGTATGTCGCATAACTCAAGAACGGTATGTCCTACAAAGTTGAAATTTGGTACGTAGACTCCTAGTGGGGTCTCGTTGTGCACCTCCTCTTTTGGTTGCATTTGGGTGTTTGTAAAGGAGTCTTTTGCTCCTTTTTGGGGTGAAATCATTGTTTATTTCGGTGTAAACTCAAGTGGTGTCATAATTTGGCGGACACTTGGCGATATATCGCCAGTCTTTTGATCGCCAACTTTTGTCGCCCGCTTGGCGACAAATTCGGATTTTTTTTTTAAATCTGGTTCCAATTTGGATATTGTTAGTGATATTTAGAGAGTAAACTATTAAATCACATTAAAATTGCAATAATGGGGAAGTAATATTAAATTGGAGTAAAACGGACTGCATTCAACACACAGTCTAGCATCCCGTATCCCAGATGATTTGGGGATGGATTTTTGATCAAGGAGTTGGTGGGCTTCACTTTGTGCAAGGAACAGTAAACGCTCAGATGTATATCGGCATTTTGGAGGAGAAATGGCTTCCTACTATCCGGGATCGCTTTACTTCAGTTCCAAACGTCATTTTCCAGGATGATTCTGCTCCGTGCCACACGCAAAACTGGTAAATAACAGCTCAAAAACCTTTATTCTGCATTTGACTTAAATTGACTTGGGGTAAGTTCTCTAAACTCACAGGCAGGTTCAGAAATGGAAAAATGAGCATGGGGTCAGCCGTTTGCCACGGCCCGGAAACAGCCCCGATCTACGTAAACAATGATGGGATTCCTGCTGCTAAATGTTTATTTCTTAAGTTTTGCAGGATTTCACATACATTCATCGCTAATCGGTCGACCAAAACTTCTCACAGAATCCAATTGTTCAATTGTTATGAAAATGCGAAAGTGATGCTTTTTTTTTTTTTTTACCAGCACTGTACATAAAAATCAAAAGCCATTTTTTCCGTTTTAAATTTCAGAG
This sequence comes from Uloborus diversus, assembly GCF_026930045.1. NCBI lineage: Eukaryota > Metazoa > Arthropoda > Arachnida > Araneae > Uloboridae > Uloborus > Uloborus diversus. The sequence goes on from NC_072731.1 coordinate 266,974,688, forward strand.
AAATTTATTTTCTCCAAATGACTTTTATGTACAGAAGCGATAAAAACATTTTTTAAGAGTTAATGAAGCGTAAAACAACTGAAAATCACAATCATTTAAGCCAAAAAAACTAATTACCATTAACTGTCACCTACATTTAGTAGTCGTTTGCGGGAATCAAATAACTTTCTTAACAGAAGATCCTTCCCCTGTTAAAAAGACAATTACTTAATGAAAACCATATTAAACAGTTGCGATAACTCGATGAAAGTTTCCCAATTATCATTATAACTTTTCCGACCACAGCCAAATGAAAAGAGCGCGTAGTGTAATAAAACTAATTGATTTATTGAAACGGAGTTTTATGGATGCTGAATATTCAGTAGAATTATCGTTACTGAGGTCTTAGCCTGAACACGCACAAAGAGGTAAATCTTTGTGAATTGTATTAGTTAAAGTAATTGGGAAAATTGGTTATGTTGTATCTAGAACTATTTTCCGAAGTCTTTCTGAAATTGAGCAGTAATTAATGTTTTCTGAGCCAGTTTTAGAAAATTATAATGCTGTTCTGTCATGCAAACTCTGCAAACTTTATGATGTGTATTTTCAAATAATTAATGAAAAGAAAAATTTGTTTCTTGCCTTCCACTTTCTGAGAACTTTTACAGAGAAATGAATTTTTGCCCTTCGTTACTAATAATAAAGCTGAAAGTCTCTCTGTCCGGATCTCTCTCTGTCTGTCAGGAACTCTGTGACGCGCATAGCGCCTAGACCGTTCGGCCGATTTTCATGAAATTTGGAAAGTTAGTTTGTAGCATGGGAGTGTGTCCCTCGAAGCGATGTTTCGAAAATTCAGTGTGGTTCTTTTTCTATTCCAATTTTAAGAGCATTTTCCCGAGCAAAATTATCATAAGATGGATGAGTAAATTACGAAATTATCATAACGTGAAACCGTAACGTTGCCACAAGCCAATGGGCGAGAAAATTCACAATACATTATTTGTAAACATACAGGTGAACCAAAAGTCTTTTTAATTTTCTATTACCGGCAAAGCCGTGCGGGTAACACTAGCAAATTAATAAAATCAAATTCGTACATTTTTGTAGAACTGAACTCATAATATTACATGTCTCATAACTCATAAGTAATATAATATATTTACGTAAATAAACTATTTTCCGCCAACAACGAGCGAAACAAAGTTCACTCTCCATCAAAACATCTCAACTATTTCATGAAAATTTCTTTCACCGTTGAAACTCTCATGAAACAATAAATAGCGTAAACAACAGTTAAATTAAATAGCGCAGACACACAAGCATTGCAGACGGTAATAAATTAATAGCAATTATAAAGCGCAGTACAGGATCAATTTAAATTTCACTAACAATTGTCATTAAAAAACAGTATCAGAGTTTATTAAACGTAAAGCAACTGAGAATCACAGTCGTTTTCTCAAAAAAATAAAATAACAATCATCATTTTTCGCAGTCATCACTTTTTAACAGTAGTTTGCAGGAATTAAGTAATTACTAGCTGCGTGCCCGGCGTTGCACGGGCTACCTAAAAAATGAAAGCCGATAGAAAGATGCGCCAAAGTACATCATTTGTGACGTATAAAGACCACGGCTTGTTTGAAAAATCGGATATTTTAAAAAATTAATTAAAAAATAACTGTTGGGAAAATAAAATTATTTTCTGGGTCCTTGTTTTTTTTTTTTTTTTTTTGCTTGTTCTATCAATTTCTGTGACTAAAAGTAGTACTCTTGTTTGAATTAAACAATCCCATTATCAAAATCTTCTCACCAAGATTTATATCAGTGGGAAGTGTTTGCCAAGATTGTTTATATTACACGAAAACAGGAAAATTCACATTCTAAATCAGTACTATGCAAACTAATAATAAATTGCATGTAAATCACTCATTTACTTTACGACGTGAAATAAAACTTAAATGCTTCATTTATTGTATTTGTTATGATTCCCTAAAGTATTTTAGGTCGAATACTCCCGAAAGAAACATTACTTAATTATTTGAATTGAGGAAAGCCTCAAAAAATCACGCACGAAACAAAGACAATATGAAACGTTAAATTAGCAATCGACGGAAAGTTGAGATGAAGCACTGAAAAATAATTTGAATGGAGAAAAGCCTTCGAAAAATAGGGATTTGATTTTGAAATCTAAGAGTCATGATTAATAGTTTTTAATTGATAGCTCCGCTAATTATTATCAGAGGATTATGTTAAATAGCCAAACTTGAAGACGGAAAGATGACGAATCCATCGATACCTGGTTCGATGGTCAGTTCACTGTCGTTCGGGAGAAGAAGCTTGGACATAGATAGATAGATACTCAGATTTTATATGTATAAGACTAGCTGCGTGCCCGGCGTTGCACGGGCTACCTAAAAATGTAAGAGCAGTACAGTTGATGCTTTTGTAGTACACTGACACTAGTTTCTAACGCGTTAAGGAATAAATAAATGCGCGTAAAGCAAGGTTTGCAAAACACCAGTAAAACATATTTTTGCCAAAACACCTCATCAACGTTAATAATCGTTATCAATGATACAAGTTATGAGTACATTTTCAGTCAGCACAAAAGGGGAAAATATATGCATTATCAACTATAATCTTTACTCACGTTAAACTGAATTACATCTGATAGACTATATCGGAAATATTTATGCACAATAACAATCCGCTTTTTACATAAAATAGTCTACTACCCGGCGTTGCCCGGGTGTTTATTAATGCAACATACCACTCAGATAAATATTTGGATGGATTCTATCCACATGGTCGTACAAGAATTACATCAATCCGTTTTCCAGGTACAAACCCTCAAAGAACTCAAATAACTTGTAAATCACTCATTTACTTTACGACGTCCACGGTCCTCCTCGAAAATGAAAGTTATGTCATGTGACGCGTATTTAACAATCAGGCTTGAACCAAAAAAAAAAAAAAAGTCACTGAAATTTTGCGGCAGATTGCGGAAAACCCCAAAAAGTAAACATTTTAAATCCCCTGATTACAGGAAAAGCCTCAAAATAAAAACAAGAATTTTACCTGTTCATATTCGAGAAAAAAAATGGCAACAGATCTTTCATCTCAATGATTTTCTTCACCCGCTATACATTTTAATAAAAGCATTGTTATGGAAAGTTGAGATGAAGCACTGAATAATAATTTGAATGGAGGAAAGCCTTCGAAAAATAGGGATTTGGTTTTGAAATCTAAGAGTCATAATTAATAGTTTTTAATTGATATCTCCGCTAATTATTACCGGAGGATTATGTTAAATAGCCAAACATGAAGACGGGAAGATGACGAATCCATCGATACCTGGTTCGATGGTCAGTTCACTGTCGTTCGGGAGAAGAAGCTTGGACATAGATAGATAGATAGATAGATAGATACTCAGATTTTATATGTATAAGATATGTATAAGATCTTACTAGAGGATTCTTCCAATGTTATAAAAACAATTGCCTAATGAAGACCATATTAAACAGTTGCGATAAATGGAAAGTTTCTCAATGCCGTTGTTTCCTTCAATCAAAAGTAGTACTTTTAGTCACTGAAATTGATAGAATAAGCAAAAAATAAATAAATAAATAAATAAATAAATAAATAATATGGACAAAGAAAATTCTTTCATTTTCCCAACAGTTATTTTTTAATTATTTTATTAAAATATCCGATTTTGCAAACTAGGCGTGGTTTTGATGACGTCACAAATAATTAACTTTGCCGCATCTTTCTACCGCGATTCCACGTTATGATAATCAAGAGGCGAATTAACATTGCGCTCTACGCTTGCTATCAACCCAATCGTTGGCACTTGAGTAAAGTTGCGAGTTAAATATTTTGATCTGTGAATGGCAACACTGAATGGCATTTCATCATTTGTGATGTCATCGGCAGAAGCGTTAAACGATGAAAGAGCACCGATTTAAGTATTTTTTTAAAAATATTAAACTTAAAGAAATTATTTAAAAAATGGTCAGACCTATGTTTTTAAGCATGCACTTTCAGAAAAAAATACTTTTAAAATTTTGGAAACAACCGCATTATAAAAGAAAAAAAAAAGTCTCTTAACTGCAGTAAAACTAATACATTTGTTGAAAAGAAGTTGTATGACTGCTGAATATTCAGTGGAATTATCATCGCTCAGTTCTTAACCTAAGCTCACACAAATATTGCATCGGCAATATTGCAGCGAGAGCTAGTTTCCAGGTATTGTAAGCCTCTGAAATAGGGCAGTTATTAGTATTTCGTGAATCTATTTCAGACAGTCAAAATAGGGCTCCATAAACGTTGCCTGCGTTTGTGATGTGTGGTTATATAATTCAGTAAACGATATATATATTTTTCCATTCCACTTATTTAAAAGTTTATTCCTGCACTTTCGTGAATGAAAAACAATCTTTATTTTATAATGTTAAAAAACGACTTTTAAGGAAGTCTGAGACAGAAAAATCGTCATTTAAAAAAAAAAAAAACTTTTTCGTGTTTTTCTGCTTAAAAGGACGTTTAAATCTTGTGTCTATCTTAATTAGAACCAAAGGTATAATTATTTTCGTTACATGCATTTAACTACTGTTATATTTAATTTTGAAACTTTAAACGCGTTTTCCTCCATGATGCATTTTTTCTCGATTTTTCGCATTCAAACTTATATAAGTCAAGAACTGATAAAGATAAAGTGATTAAATTTGAATCAAATCTTTTTCAAACAGTTCATTTTAATTTTTATTCGGCGAATTTGAAAAAAGAAAAATCGTTTATTGCAAAAAATATTATTAAAACAGAAAGTATCTTTGAATTTAAAAAAAAAAAAAATCATATATTTTCGATTTTTTATTGAATTAATATTTTTTAAATCGCCGAATGGAAATTAAAGCATATATTTGTGCACATTTTTTTTTGTAAAACATTTGAAAATTGACCAAAAAAATTTTGAGTTTAGTTATTTAAAGCAACCCCATTTAAAAAAGAAAAACAAAAAATAAATTAAATTTAAATAAAAAATGATTGTTTAAATATGTATGTTATGAGTTTGCTTGTTAAATATATGTTAATGAGTGCAAAAAATTTCAAAACTCTAAACTGTTGAATAAACTCTTTTTCGAAATGTGTTTTGGACCAACTTAATGACATATAATTACATGAAATATAAAATAATATTCGGGGATATTTCGATAATTGGGAATCTGGCGATCTTTTTTCATTGGCGTCAACTTTTGGCTCCAGTGCCTGCACGAGAGGTATTTTTCTTTGCAAATCAAAACAAAGAGATCGGAAACATCTATTCACATAGGGTTACTATAAATCAGCAGGGATACCAAAATAAAATTATTTACGCCAAAAATGAGACGACCGCGGAAGATTCCCAATTATCGAAATATTCCCTAATATTCCCCGCCAAGAACGAAAGGGGAAAACAACATTCAATATCTATCAAAATATTTCGGCTATTCCATCTAACTTTTATTTTACTTGCCATTACAAAAATAGTAGATAGTTCTGCGATAATTGAATTAAATAATACAAAGAGATGTTACAAAACAGGAAAGGCGATAAATTTGTGTACCGTCTGACCACTTTGGGAGATGGAAAGGCTGACATCCGGACAAACAGAATTTTTCTGCACAAAAAAAAAATTAACTTGTATTTTGACATCTTGAATTCAAATTATGTTTTTCGCAATCACGAGTGTGTATGTAGGCATGTGTGTTTGTGTGTGTGTGGGGGGTATGTGTGTTTGTGTGTGTGGGGGGGTATGTGTGTTTGTGTGTGGGGGGGGGGTATGTGTGTTTGTGTGTAGGCATGTGTGTTTGTGTCTGAGTGCT